>NC_090259.1:48323634-48478634 GCF_037325665.1 Littorina saxatilis
GTAGAGCTGAAGCTTTTTGTGCTGGATGTAAGCTTAGTTGGTTTTATCACACACACACACACACACACACACACACACACACACACACACACACACACACACACACACACACACAACCCTGATGTTTGTCAAAAATGTTGCATGTTACTGCTTCACAAATGCCTGCACAAAAGCACACGGATGTACACGTACCTACCTACATACCCGTGCAAACAATCTACCACTGCAACACCTCAGACCTACACATTTATCCAAAAGTTGTCTAAGTAGTCAATACTGGCAATCTTGGTATTGAACGGGGAACTCTACTTTCATGGTGTATGTGGTCTAGGTCTCATTTTATACATGTATGTGTTCTGCGCGAACTTAGAATCCGGTTTCATTCTAGAATGGACCGGGTCCAGGTTGGAATTCTAACCCTGCGCAAGTACAGGGGTGCCATTCTAGAATGAAACCCTTGAATAAAGGGGGCCGTAATGTTTGTAGGTAAGACAGAGTTGTCTTCCCTTGAATTATCTCCACCTGCACCTTCCCTTTGATAAAATGGGGCTGATTTGTCTACCCCTGAAAAAAATCCTTTGGCGATCTTGCGATGTCATGTCATGTCAAGAAAGTTGACACTCCTGAGTACGCAATAAACAAAGGCAGACCATAGCAAGGGGGACTACCAGGGCGGTATTGTTTGCAGGGCAGTTGTTTTTGTGATGAGAGCCGGTTGCGGCCGCTTGCAATGTCCAGGGCCGGACTACCGGGGGGGTTATGGGGGTTGCGCAACCCCCCCCCCCCCCCCTAGCCTAAACATGTACCTTACTTATTTAATTTTTTTTTATTATTGCTTATTTTATGCCGTTTCATGCAAGGAGCGACCATTTTCCTATCTCAGAATATGACCTACCCGTCAGCTTCAGGGGGCTTCGCCCCCTGACCCCCACAACGAAGGGGGGGGGGGGGGGGGGTGAGTTCTAGGGTTTCCGGACCCCCCCCAGCAAAAAAATAAAAATATTGAATGAGGTATGCATTTCTTTATTTTACATTGAGTTTCAATTTTTGGGGTATTAATCAGTGACAAAATCTGCTGCCTGAAACTGGTAATGATCATCCTCAGAATGCACCAGATTGCACCATTTTGCATCCTTTTTTTCAAAATTTTCCGGGGGGGCATGCCCCCGGACCCCCCTAGCAAGCTAGGCGCTTCGCGCCGTCGGCTGGGCACTTCGCGCCTTCACACCCATATCTTCACAATATACTTTTGAAAAAAACCAGTCATAAAATGAACTGATCCGCCCCTGCCGCCAGGGGGGACATCCCCCTGGGCCACCACTGGCAACCCCCCCCCCCCCCCCTCCTCTTCGCCTAGTCCGGCCCTGATGTCAGCGCTGTCTCCCTCTCGGAAATGTCCGGTTTTTTGACTCACATGCGAAGCAAAAGTGAGTCTATGTACTCACCCGAGTCGTCCGTCCGTCCGTCCGTCCGGACGTCCGTCCGTCCGGACGTCCGTCCGTCCGGAAAACTTTAACGTTGGATATTTCTTGGACACTATTCAGTCTATCAGTACCAAATTTGGCAAGATGGTGTATGATGACAAGGCCCCAAAAAACATACATAGCATCTTGACCTTGCTTCAAGGTCAAGGTCGCAGGGGCCATAAATGTTGCCTAAAAAACAGACAGACAGACAGACGGTCAGACCGACTAACCGACAGACAGACCAACAGAAGGACAGAGTGAGTTATAGAGCTGTTGTCACAGGTTTAAAAAAAAGTTGACATTATATCTTCACAATTCAGAAGACCAACTTCATGTATATGAATAAGATTAAAAGTTACAAGCGAGATCGGCAAAACACTGTCAGTCCGGAAATTTCCGTTCGTAGCGATCAGTGCTGAGTGTCTCTCAAAATCGTAATCACTTTCAGAACATCACAATCCCAATTCACGATGTCTTTGAGTAAAGTGTAAAAAACCCGAAAAAAACCCCAACCAAACACACAAAAAACAAAAACAAACAGAAAATCCACATTTGTGGCTTTGGCTGTGTGATAGTCTAACTGAAATGACTATTCCAACTTGGACCCAAATTCCAACCTTGCGCACGGCCGATTCTAGAATGGACCAGCAACAAGGGTTTCATTCTAGAATGGCACCCCTGTACTTGCGCAGGGTTAGAATTCCAACCTGGACCCGGTCCATTCTAGAATGAAACCGGATTCTAAGTTCGCGCAGAACATATGTACGCTAAACCACCCATACAAAATAAAAAGCCACACATCGTGTCAGCTAATCGACAAAACAAACCAGACACGCGAACAAACAAAAAACGAATACTTTGATTTTCAACAAATAATTATGCCATGCGAGGAACATTTCGGTCGATGCTTAGATCTAGAAAAACACCAGCTCACTTTATGGGGATTTGAATAGCGCTGTTTCATGAGTTCCAGATCTAGACTGACAAGGTAGTAGACCATTTATTTTTAGCTTGCAAAATCAAACTTGCCCTGCAGTCACCTTAAGTCGAACCGCTTTCCCTGCCACCGGGGGTAGCAGTTTGGCGGGGGGAGGGTCATAGAGTCGGCACACTGGGAGTCGAACTTGACGAAATGTCACCTAGGGCCTAGTACGATAGCTTCTCTCCGGATTGACGTACAAACAGCGTCAGGGCCGCTTCAAACTTACATACGGATTACGATTCCTATCCCCAGTTTCTCATGTTGGTAACCACTGGCTATTTGTCAGATGTGTCGTTCTCCCACATTTGAACGATGCTGTGTTGCGAGCCGGTCAAAATGCCCTTTGGTTGTCAAACCACGTTCTCTTTTTCCGCGCAAACTGTTTTGCGTTCCGGACCGGAACACACTTCGGAGATGATCATTGACTATTTCTGATTGGACAATGATAACACGACCCTAGCTACAATGTCAAGGTCGGAAAGTCGTGAATACCACTGAAAAAATATCCTTAACTTTTTGTGCTCAGTGTATGTTTCACCATGAATGTATGGTTGTGTCTGTGTGAATGTTCAGATTGTTGTTATGTTTCACCATGAATGTATTGTTGTGTCTGTGAGAATGTTGAGATTGTTGTTATGCTTCACAATGAATGTATTGT
This sequence comes from Littorina saxatilis, assembly GCF_037325665.1. NCBI lineage: Eukaryota > Metazoa > Mollusca > Gastropoda > Littorinimorpha > Littorinidae > Littorina > Littorina saxatilis. The sequence goes on from NC_090259.1 coordinate 48,326,741, forward strand.
TGTGTCTGTGTGAATGTTGAGATTGTTGTTATGTTTCACAATGAATGTATTGTTGTGTCTGTGTGAATGTTGAGATTGTTGTTATGTTTCACCATGAATGTATTGTTGTGTCTGTGTGAATGTTGAGATTGTTGTTATGTTTCACCATGAATGTATGGTTGTGTCTGTGTGAATGTTCAGATTGTTGTTATGTTTCACCATGAATGTATTGTTGTGTCTGTGTTAATGTTGAGATTGTTGTTATGTTTCACAATGAATGCATTGTTGTGTCTGTGTTAATGTTGAGATTGTTGTTATGTTTCACAATGAATGTATTGTTGTATCTGTGTGAATGCTGAGATTGGTGTTATGTTTTACCATGAATGTATTGTTGTGTCTGTGTGAATGTTGAGATTGTTGTTATGTTTCACCATGAATGTATTGTTGTGTCTGTGTTAATGTTCAAATTATTGTTATGTTTCACCATGAATGTAGTGTTGTGTCTGTGTTAATGTTCAGATTATTGTTGTGTCTGTGAGAATGTTGAGATTGTTGTTATGTTTCACCATGAATGCATTGTTGTGTCTGTGAGGATGGTGAGATTGTTGTTATTTTTCACCATGAATGTATTGTTGTGTCTGTGAGAATGGTTATCTTGTTGTTATGTTTCACCATGAATGTATTGCTGTGTCTGTGAGGATGGTGATCTTGTTGTTATGTTTCACCGTGACTGTATTGCTGTGTCTGTGAGGATGGTGAGATTGTTGTTATTTTTCACCATGAATGTATTGCTGTGTCTGTGAGGATGGTGATCTTGTTGTTATGTTTCACCGTGACTGTATTGCTGTGTCTGTGAATGTTGCTCTATACTTGTATGTTTCATTATGAGTGTATTGCCTTGTTTGTGAGAATCGTCGCGATATAACCTTCGTGGTTGAAAACGACGTTAAACACCAAATAAAGAAAGAAAGTTTGTGAGAATGGTGATCTCGTTGGTATGTTTCATCGTGACTCTATTGCTGTGTGTCTGAGAAGGGTGCTCTTGCTTGTATGTTTTGTCATTATGTGATTGTTGTGTTTGTTTGCAGATGATCCAGACTGTCGCTGCACGGAATGTGATATTAACTCTGCGGAAAAAACCAACTTCAGTAAGTTTATCTTTGCAGAGAGAACGATTGTTCTGCCGCATAAATTCTCTCTGTCTCAGTCTCAGTAACACTCAAATAATAGATCAAATAATAGATGTACTATGTTTACCTCCAAAGACATTTAGCCCCGTGGCGTTAGTGCACTCGGTAACGTTCCGTACCGCTGCTCCGGTAAAGGCGGGTTCCAGTCTCTCGGCACATGTTTCTTGGTTTTAACCCTTACCATACCTAACATTTATCACACAACTGCAGCTACTTCATGATTCTTCTCAAGTCTTGGAAGTTGTGTAATGGTCAAGAGAGTTTACATGATTGCCCCACTATAATAAGTTACTTCCCCCAAAAATCCCAGTTTTTATGACAAGACATACGAACCATGCAACACAAATATCCCCCATCATGCTAAATGTGGATAATCAATAAAAACGCAAGACTTATGATCAGTCAAGTTCATATTTACTAGACTGATAAAACGACATAGTTAACAGTTTGGCATGAAATGGGCACGGATTGGGGGAAGATAAGCATGGTTAGGGGGGTAACTGCTTTATCGTGAAATTCAACCCCTCCAAAAGCGGCCCAGGTTAGCGGGCAACAAGGGGTTTCAGATCCCCTGCAAACCTTCGTTTACACCTGAGTCAGCATGATTGGGGTGTGAATACCATTACCATGTGCTTACTTTACGGCACCCATGCTGCTGTTTACGGTGCCTTGCTACCAGCCCCAGGCTTCAGATCTTCTGGAGGGAGCAGGATCCAGAACCGGCCACGGGATATCCCATCTCGTGGTTACGCTTGCCACCTAGTAACATCACTCATCAGCTCGTGTGAAAAGCCCAAATGGGAGCATGTATCATCGCGCGTCGACTGCAGCCAATGGTTGATATTTACTTGTAGATAATGCACTTTTGCTCCAGTCACCCCTCTCTCCCTCCGCCTGAAACCTTTAGACTACTTTTTTGTGTTGATATGAAGCACAGGCACTCGTCACGAGATGGGCGGAATCACGGTGGGCGGGGCCTGTGGGTTTGATTACGTGCTCTCAAGACTACTACAATAACTGTAGTAGAGAAGATCGTCCATCACCCCAACCAAGTGACATCCAAGACATAAACCCCGCCCACTTCGTGTTGGGTGCCTGTGGTATGAAGGTCAGTTTCAGTTTCTGTTTGTGTCCGTGTTTGCAGTAAACGTTGCGTACAACAAGCCAGTGACGGCCAGCTCCCGATTCTGGGAACGGAAAGTATGCTTCTTCGTGGACGGTATCTCCACCCCAACCGTTGACTGTTCGTGCATGCACACCGCCGATCATGACATAACGCCTTGGGTCGAGGTTGACATGGAGGCCATCTACACCATCCGGAAGATTCTCATTGTTCGCCGACAAATTGAAGACAACACACATGGTACGCTATACCCTTTTTGACTCACATGCGAAGCAAAAGTGAGTCTATGTACTCACCCGAGTCGTCCGTCCGTCCGTCCGGACGTCCGGAAAACTTTAACGTTGGATATTTCTTGGACACTATTCAGTCTATCAGTACCAAATTTGGCAAGATGGTGTATGATGACAAGGCCCCCGAAAAACATACATAGCATCTTGACCTTGCTTCAAGGTCAAGGTCGCAGGGGCCATAAATGTTGTCTAAAAAACAGCTATTTTTCACATTTTTCCCATTTTCTCTGAAGTTTTTGAGATTGAATACCTCACCTATATATGATATATAGGGCAAAGTAAGCCCCATCTTTTGATACCAGTTTGGTTTACCTTGCTTCAAGGTCAAGGTCACAGGAGCTCTTCAAAGTTGGATTGTATACATATTTTGAAGTGACCTTGACCCTGAACTATGGAAGATAACTGTTTCAAACTTAAAAATTATGTGGGGCACATGTTATGCTTTCATCATGAGACACATTTGGTCACATATGATCAAGGTCAAGGTCACTTTGACCCTTATGAAATGTGACCAAAATAAGGTAGTGAACCTCTAAAAGTGACCATATCTCATGGTAGAAAGAGCCAATAAGCACCATTGTACTTCCTATGTCTTGAATTAACAGCTTTGTGTTGCATGACCTTGGATGACCTTGACCTTGGGTCAAGGTCACATGTATTTTGGTAGGAAAAATGTGTTATGCAGTTCTTAGTGTATGATGTCATTGCTAGGTTTAGTTATTTGACCACCGGCACGGTTGGCCTAGTGGTAAGGCGTCCGCCCCGTGATCGGGAGGTCGTGGGTTCGAACCCCGGCCGGGTCATATACCTCAGACTTTAAAATTGGCAATCTAGTGGCTGCTCCGCCTGGCGTCTGGCATTATGGGGTTAGTGCTAGGACTGGTTGGTCCGGTGTCAGAATAATGTGACTGGGTGAGACATGAAGCCTGTGCTGAGACTTCTGTCTTGTGTGTGGCGCACGTTATATGTCAAAGCAGCACCGCCCTGATATGGCCCTTCGTGGTCGGCTGGGCGTTAAGCAAACAAACAAACAAAAAAGTTATTTGACCTTGACCTGAAGGTCAAGGTCATGTAAAGGTCAAGGTCAAGCATGTGAGTCGTATGGGCTTTGCCCTTCTTGTTTAACAAAGTTTTTTTTACATCCTTTAGTCGAGTTTTCACTAAATGTTTTAACATAGACGGGGAATCAAGACGAGGGTTTTGGTGTGTGTGTGTGTGTGTGTGTGTGTGTGTGTGTGTGTGTGTATGTAAGTATGTATGTGTGTGAGTGTGTGTGTGTGTGAGCGCAGAGCGATTCAGAGAAAACTACGTACAGGATCCATCTTTATGAGACTTGACATGAGAGTTCCTGAATATGATATCCCCTGGTTTTTTTCTTCATTTTTTCGATAAGTGTTTTTGATGACGTCATATCCGGCTTTAGTGATAGTTGAGGATGACCAGCCAGGCCCTCATTTTTCAACCAAATTGAAATTTGAGTCAAGCAATCATTTACTAAGTCAGGACTTTGGGATTGCATTTAAGCTCGGAGGCTTAAAAGTTAGGTAATTACTTTGCTCATTAAATTTGTCATCCAAAACGAATTATCACTTACAGACAATCATTGCATTGAATTCCTCATCTTTTCCTGAAATGGATATATTATTACTTTTTAAAACTCTCAGAATTGAAGAAAATAGGTTGAGTATAACGTTCGTATGTTTCCATTGGGTTTCGGAATTGTTATGTTTTTAATGTTTTTATTTAATTATCTCAAAATTTTCCCCGAGTACGCTAGTACAAGGGTCCAGCAGACTTTAATTGTGTGTGTGTGTGTGTGTGTGTGTGTGTGTGTGTGTGTGTGTGTGTGTGTGTGTGTGTGTCTCGACTTAACAGCTTATTGCTGGGAAACTACTGGGCGCAGTTCGTTCAAAAGTTGATACACTAACTTGATAATAGGTCCGATTGATCGTATTAAAACTTCATAATGTTACCTGGGACCTAAATGCGAAATAAACCACACAAAAACGACTTGGCGGCGGGGGGGAATTCGCGGAGCCACAGCCAGCCAGGCAGTCTCATAGAACAGCCGAACGCGTCACACATTGACGAGAAATATAGCGTCATAAAAAGATTACGTCACGGTCAAAAGTCTTTGACGTCTTTTTCTCTCGCGCGGTGTGTGTGTGTGTGTGTTCATTTTGTGCACATGTGTTAGTGTGTCAGTGTGTGTGTGTGTGTGTGTGTGTGTGTGTGTGTGTGTGTGTGTGTGTGTGTGTGAATGTAACCGTGTGCCAATTTAGTTTACTCTTTCTTACCGAGCTCAAACACTCAAGCAAACGACACAAGTTATATTAACAGGTTCTTTTATTCAAAAAGATGATAAGGGGAATGTGTGGGATAACGGGGGTTTACTTTCAAATACAAAACTTTCAATGTATTACTATAGGACTAAACAACTCCAAAAAAACAACGCTCTCAACTCTTCACTCTAAAACTACATTCTAAATTCTCCCTCTAAAGCTACCCTTTAAAAACACACTAAATCCTTTCCCCAAACTACACTCTACTCTAAATCCTCACTCTCAACTTTAATCCAAAAAACCCACAATGAGACTCTAATCTAAAACAAACGAAATCTAAAAAAACAACCTAAAAACAATTCTTCAAAAAAAAAACCAAATCTACAAAAACTCCAACAAAACCTGACCAAAATCCCTCCACTAAAACTAACTGCTCCCCTCTAACAAAATCTAATCTACGAAAACCTAGCAAGAAACCCATCTACGAAAACCCGTAAAACCTAGTCTACTGAAACCAGCAAAAAAAGAACTAACTGAATCTAACTAAACCCCTCTAAAAAGAAAAGACCTGAATCTAACTACACCCCTCTAGAAAGAAACCCCGTCGCACACTCTGCCATCCTGCAAACCACAGAATGCACGCCGTAAGCATACGTAAACAAATCAACAATGTCAACTACCACAAGCTAACTCGTTGAACAACAAAACACATCATTCCTACCAAATAACATACCTACAATACCGTTCTCTCAAACAACGGTTTTCTAAAGCATTCAACAAACAAAAGTCTTCCCAAGCATTCCAACTCACAAAACAATCTACTTGAACATTCAAATAAATCCTTTCCCCAAGCAGCATACTATTCTTCTCACTGCTTACCCATTTACAGAAATAAAATTGTATTAACCTACCAGCAAAAGAATTCCTCACATCCCAAAGGATTTCAGCCTGTGACAGATATGTCACACAAGGCGTCCAGAAAACACACCACAACAAATATAGGTTGTCTTCACTCCAAAGTGCCAAGCAAAAAGACAGTTTTAGCGGCCACATCCTGCGCGCCGGCGTCACAAGATTAACACATATTCGACTCGAGGGGTGTCGGGCACCCCCACTTTCTTTAGTTAGTGTCTAACGTCACCTTCAACTATTCAAATTTACATCGCGGCGGAAGGAAAAAGGGAGATGGAATAAAGCCACCTGTCAATTGTTTCTTGTTCACAAAAACATTAATCACAAATTTACTCCAGAGGCTTGTACCAAAAAAGCGATCGTTTTACCTATGCAAATTTTAGAATCGGCCCTTCCGCGAGACCAATTCAATAGAAACGAAACACAGTCTCGGAAACCTTAATGGATCCCCGATAGTACAGGTTTGAATCCTCGATAGCACAGAGGTACCACGAGTTCACACGGATGCACAAAAGTGCATGTGTACCGTAACTGTCGTTCCCAAGCTCACATGTGTAAGAGAGAGAGATAGAGAGGAAGAGAGAGAGGGAGTGAGGGAGAGAGAGAGTGTGTGTGTGTGTGTGTGATTGTGTGTGTGTGCATTTTCACTGTGATCAAATTACAAATAAAAGAGAAAGGCCAGTCACCACGCACATCCTCGGCTCGCATGCAATGTATTTATATAGCAAAGGGAATGCCTGTAATTCACACAGATCAATCACTTGGTCTTAAACGTGCACAAGACAAAAACTTTCATACTGGGGGAGCGAGCCAATCTGAAGAGTACTCGGGTCCAGCGCGAGCGTTTTTTTATAAGTGTGTTGAGTATGAGGTTAGGAAAATTTCATATCAAAACAGTGGAGGCGAATTCAGTATTAGAGCTCACAGTCCTGTGTTATAGCTGCCTTGTTTTGTTTAGCGTGTGCTGACAAAACACTAGCCCCTGCTCGTCAAGCGTTAAACGGTTTGTCTTTCGCCGCTAGCCTGCAGGCGAGTTGGCGTTGTTTATCTCTGGTGGCCACTGTTTATAATTCAGAATCTCGGAACCGAGTCTCAGTAAAAACTCTTGGAGAAGTCTGCAAAGCGAAGACCAGAGCTTTTTTGCTATGTATGTGGGGGTTTTGCAGACGACATTTTGAAGCATACGCGTTGCCATGACTGCATCAAAATGTTGTATTAAAAACTTCGATAAAGTATCTCAGTTGCACATTTTAGCAAGGTCAATCATTATGCTAATTTAAAATCGCTTCAAGCACTTATTGATTAAAACCAAAACTGTGAAATATAATCTGCTAACACTTTCTTTTATCTATCTAGAGAGTATTGCCAGGATGGTCACGTGCTTCCGTCTTAAATAAACGGGATTATGTATGCCACAGTATGGATGAACTGAGTTGCATTCACTGAAGTGGCCGTAACACAGGTTAAATAGCAATCTGTTTAACAGAGCTCTGTAAAGCACACAATCTCCCCCCCCCCTCCCCAGCCCCCCAAACAGATTAACAAAATAAAAGAAGATGATTTTAGAAACAGCAGCCGGAGAGAGGCCCGGGGGGGGGGGGGGGGGGGGGTTAAAGATTGGAATTTAATTATAATTGGATAGATCCGCCGCACTGCCAAGAAAAGTGTACAGTGTTTCACCCACTTTCCCGAAAATATATGCATCTGTGTTAAAATTGTCAAAATGGAGTTCCAACTTATCATCAGTAATCATGCAGACATAATTATGTAGATAGATGATCAATGTAGGCTATATTATATCTCTGTTATCAGTCATGCACTACTGACTCAACAACACAAATACTTGCTGAATATAATATCTCTATTTGAAAGCATATCCAAAGGAACCTTTTGTCTCTGTTGATAAATATCGAAGTTCATTGCATTATCTTTACTCTAGACTTGTATTCAGTTTCTCTGTCAGAGCGGCAAAGTATCGTCTGCTACAGACACCGACCCAGCAGTAAGAAAGCATAGGCTCTAGCTGAATACATTTTATTTTTTTCTCGTCAAAAGTAGAAAATACATTCATTCGTAAAGAAGAACTAGGGTTTAGATGAAAAGGTTAGTCAGTGTAATATCATATATATACCAATAGATTAAGGAAGATTTTTCAAGAAAGTGCCGATTGTGTTTTTTGTGGTTAGGCCTATCTTTTATCGCGAGTTCCGACAGTAGCGGCTCGGTTACTGCGGACCAGCATAACTGAGTTCACACAGAACTATTCTCAGCTGCACTCAACATGGAAAAAACCCTGTGTTAATTGTTTCAAGACAACCACATTTTGTAACACTACTTTGAAACTTCTGCTTCTTGTCATCATTATAATCATTGCAAGGGCTCCAGGAACTGAGAAATGTTAAACACACTTAAAACCACGTAAATGTTACAGGAAGGCGCCTTTACCGCCTATGCATGGTGCCACAGATTTCCGAATTCCTGCGACTCAGCAGCTAGCGGCCGCCGTGACCTTGCAAGGCGGAGCATCGAAATTTGCGCGGAATATTCAAAAAGCTTAAACCACACTCACTTTTTTTTTCTTGAAAACAGCATAAATATTGTTTTAAGCGTAATAAGTTTAATCTGTATGTATGCTGGAGGTGTAAATGCACTAACATGCATATTTTGTTGCTTGTAAGATGTAGTGTTCACTTACAAAACTTTGACAAGTTTGGTCTTTCGGTTGGCGGTGTAATGTGATTCTTATGTACCGGTTCGACATGTAGGAAACAGCAGTATTTAACTGATTTCTTCCGCATTGAATGTTTCTTTGTGCAATCAGTATAGAAGATTGCAGAGAGTGTATTCTGATGATTTAAAATGTGTGTATTATTATTAAGCAGCCCTGATAGTACTGACTATGTCTCTTTCTACTAAACTGACTCAGTGTGTGACTTCTTAACTGTGCACATTTTCAGCCAGAAATTCATTTCTCTTCCTTGTCTTGCTTGCAAATTTGTTCTTTCCTGGCCGAGCGATAACATAAACACTCCTGCCAAGGGTTGTGTTCTGCGATGTTTTAGAGCTCGGAAAGGCAGCAGAGGGCTTGTCATCAGCTTTCCCTAAATGGATTGCTTGAGGGCTAATAAGGAAGGGATACTGCTATATCAGTGATTGTTGTTGACATATAGTTTATATACAGCGGGCTGAATCCTAATGCATGGGCCAAAGAAGGAAACTCGGCTCCACTGATTTGATATGTCTTTCTGGAATATTCTTAGGATTGAATAACTAAATGAATTGATATGTCAGGTCGCATTAGGATCAAGTTTTGAAAACGGCTGTGCTGTAAACTAAAGAAGTAAAGAAAACAAAGAATCCAAAAGACAGAAGAATGAAGACATGACGTCTTATCATTCCAAAAATATGACGTCAGATGGAGGCATCACTGGGGCTTCCTTATCGTTGTCTTGAGGATGGCGAGACTTAATCGAACATTTGCTGTGACAAATCAGACAGTTGGAATGCTGTGGAATGAAGTTGTTGAGATGAACATGGTTTTATATTTTGCAGTATGTATTGTCTCGAGGTCATGACGGCCTACAAAGAACCGTTATTATCCCGTTGCAGATCTCGACATAGAGCGGATGTGGGCTCTTCAATTACAAGTGGATGGGCAAATCTGTCATACCTGGCCTCCGTACGAGGATACGGAAAACTTGGCGTTCTGGAGATCTGAAAGTAAGTGGAAACAAACAACAAGACAAACACAATTGGAGAACGCAAGGTGGATTGTCAAAGTTTACCCGTAAAAAAAAAGGGGGGGGGGGGAACCTAACATCTCCACTTGTAACACCGGTGCTCTCTACATTTATAATGAAATAAAAGGCTTCTGGCGGTCGGAATATCAGCAGTAGCAACGCCAACTTGGTATACATATGTAGGCAATCTAAATCTTCGCGAAAGCACAGCCCCCTTACGTATCTTACCCCCCCCCCCCCCCCAAAAAAAAAAGAAAAAAAAAAAAGAAAGAAAGTTGAACCCAGGTCAGAGTGACAAAATTGTGTTTTTCTTTACATGCACAAGTCCTCTTTGAGCAGAGGGGGTCAGATTTATATTGACACGGCCACCAATTGGCCCTGCCCCTAAACCCCACCAATTGGCCCTGCCCCTAAACCCCACCAGATCACCTGCCCGGCCTCCTGGAGCCCCGTTTTTTTCTGTTTTTTCATTGAAACTCATTTTGTTCGTGAATGGATTGCCTGAATATGTCATTGTCCAATGGTTTAATGTATGCTTGATGCGATCACAGCCGTTGATTTGCTTGCTAAGTGTGTATGGTAGGAATGCGACGTTTGCCAGCGGGGTCGAGAGGCCCCTCGGGAATCGGTTTCCTACCTTGTAGTAAGTGTAGGAGAGGAGATCTACTGTATTCACGACTTTCCGACCTTGACATTGTAGTGGGGGTCAAATGGGCGTGGGCATCATTGTCCAATCAGAAATAATGAATTTGGCTGTGACTCAACTTCCGGTCCCGCCCAGTCGGAAGTTTACTTTCAACCGAAGAAATGGCGCAAAACAGTTTGCACGGAAAAAGGTGATGAAAAAAAGAACACAACCTGGTTTGACAACCAAATGATTGCGACCTTGCATTCTAGCATCGTTTAATGTGGAACAACGACACATCTGATACAAAAATAGCCAGTTGTTACCAACATGAGAAACTAGGGTTTGGAATCCAGTGGTGATGTTTTTAAAGTTAATGATATAATAATACAGTTTGCACAGTTATCAGGACTGACCCTGAATGTAAATAAAACCAAAATAATGAAAATTGGACAGCATTGTGGTCAGCAAAAGTTGCCCTTTGAGTGCACAGATAACATTAAGATTTTAGGTATTTATTTTGTAAATAATGATAGAGCAATAAATGTTGAAAAGAATTGGGTATTAAGAGTTCAGAATATTACGAAGTTGATTAAAATATGGAGTCGAAGAGATTTAGGTTTGGTATTTGTGATGCAGACGATTGGATTGCCAGATCAGGTTTTTACAGAGTTGAATAGATTGTTTTATAAGTTTATTTGGCAAAGAAAGTGTTCGAATAAAAAAGCATTTGAAAAAGTTAAAAGAAAAGTAATGGAGAAAGAAATAAGTGAAGGTGGGTTGAAAATGTTAAATGTGCACATTATGCAAGAGTCGTTTGATTTACAATGGGTTGGACGATTGTATGAAAAGAAGGGAGAAAATTGTACGTTTATACCACTATGGTTTCTGGGAGATGTTGTTTGAGGGTATGGTTGTCTTGATTTGAATGTTAAACCGAGTAAAACCCATTTTGGCAGAGGGTAGTGTGGACACATTTAAATTACAAGCTTAGGATGGAACATGATAATATTGATGTACACAACTTTTATAAACAAATTTTGTGGAGTAATGATTTGATTCGGTACAAAGGGAAAATGTTGTTTTATTCCCATTGGAAAAATGCTGGGATTGAAAGAGTAAGTGATTTGTTTATAATGGAAGAAAAGAGATTAAAGTCTGCAGCAGAGGTATATATACAAATTGGAAAGAACAATGCAAATAATGGTATTGGATTATTGGGCATTAATAAATGCACTACCCAAATTGTGGATTAATTGGTTTTCTTCTTGTCGATCACTGGATTAATTGGTTTGAAAATAAAGACATCATTGTACAGATGGATAAGCAGATGTTTGATGGTAGCCTTTATATGATCAAAATAAGCCAAATAAGAACAATTATAGAAAAGAAAATTGTAATTACTGCTGTAGAAAAACGTTGAGTATATAATTTTTGGTTGATGAAGTTTGGTGTACAAGTAAATAAGGAAATTTGGACCCTTGCCTATGTTTATAAAGAAGTGAGGTTAAGAGAATTGCAATGGAAAATTGTACATAACATTTATCCAACAAATTATGTTATTATGTAAAATGCAAGTCAGAGAGAATAACAGATGTAGGGAGGCCCACTGTCGTAAGCGTGAATAGTGCACATAAGGCATTTTTAGAGTGCCGTAAACAGCTTCAAAATCAGGCAATGTTCTTATTGTTCAGGTTTGAAATGTAAAAGTACTTATAGAATTGCTGTGCAAAGTTTGAAGCCTGTTAGAATTATACATTTGGAGCTGGAGGTATTGGATTGTAAAGTCAGGCAAATATGCGATTTTTTCACAACTGGGAAGTTCATGTACAGGGCGACAAATTAAAAAAAGCAAAAAGAAATGACCTTTTCGGTTTTATTTTATAGAACAGATTGCAGCAACAACAAATGTATCACAGTTGAACCAATAAATGCAATAAAAAGGATTATTTTATAGCCGATTGCAATTTTAGGCTATATTGACGTCGTCACACGAAATTTAAGAAACGCGAATAAGCAAATCTTCAGTGGATTTACAGGTAAAGATGTCATACGATATATCAAATTGAAGATCTCTTTGTGTACAATTCAGCTGTCATACTTTTGATGCCGTATAATCAAAACTTTACAACTTAAGCTTGAAAATCAATATTTTCAAAAATAATAAATTTAAAATAAAAACTATAAAATCTATATTATAATACGCGACCGTTTTGGGGCCTTGCATCGCTATCTCCTCCCAAACCCGGCCGATTTGGGCCCCGATCTCTGGGGTATCTAGAAACATTTTGCGGCGCACACGATGCGCCCGGTTAGATTAGCCGATTCCGAAGCCAAATGGCTTTTTCTGGCATTCTGGTGCGACATTTTCTAACAGACGACGCAACCGGAAGGCCTCCCCAATGGCTGTTAAACGAACCGGGTCTCCCATTGGCTCAGACCGAATAGCGCCACTTCCATCCGCACGGGCAGTGGAAAGCGAGACGCATCGAAAAGCTCGACTCGGCAAATGTTTGTTCACGCATCGACAAGCTCGACAGGTAAGTCAGTCTCCTTCTTAAAGTGTTCCGAAACCATTCTGCCACAGGGTTTATTCCAGGCTTTATTCGAAGAACCACGCCAGGGTCTTTCAACGCTGCATCAAGAATTGGGTTAGAGATGGACTGGAGAATGTTTTTACCACGTGTCTCACCACCCGACATTGTGATGTTGCCATTCTCTTTCGCATAGCCCATACGTGAGGAAGGGGGGTGGGGGGAATTAGAGATGGAGACATTGTGATTTTGCCATTCTCTTTCGCATAGGCCATACATGAGGAAGGGGGGTGGGGGGGAATTAGAGATGGAGAATTTGTTCGCTTCACCACGTGTCTTAGCCGACATTTTCATTGGCAAGCGATTCCCAGAGCGCGGCGCGTTGTGCAGCGCGGCAATTCCCAGAGCGCGGCGATTGCTTTTGGTTTCACTAGCGCAGCGATTGTTGACGCGCTTCATTTTTGTATCAGCAACATTTTGAACAACAATAGTTTGCACCTACCTCTATTATATTATCTCACGTGAATTTATACACCACTTTACAGTACCAGCGCTTACATGGAATGAAGAAGAAAACCGGAGGTTGAGAGGCAGCGTGGCATGTTTAGTGCACCGATGCTTTTTGTTGCAGCCTTTCTTCATTTCTTCATATCTTCCGTTGCTGGCTGTTTTCTACTGCATACGTATATCTACTACGTGCTATGCTGAGCGGGATGCTGTAACCAGGTCGTCCGCGGCATTGATGTAACCTGCTAACCTGATGTACTGGTGATTTGCTGTCGCTGTCGCCGTCCTACCAGCTACAACACTACTTTTTCTGGTAGACTACGGGAGGACCTTCAGTGGCTGAGTGAGGTGCCTGATGTCTCCACTGTTCCCTGCTCCGTTGCCACGCCAGCCGGCTCTACATTCGACGGAGCAGTTGTGGAGACTATAGACTAATCACGGGCCGCCCACTCAGTGGCAAAAAGCTAAGTTGCACCATGTATTTTGCACCCTTCTTACCACCAAGTCATCTGTTATATTTATGATTATACTCGAGTGGTGACGACGTGGGGTGTGTGACACCTGCATGAACTAGTACTTTAAGGCAGATCAGCAATTTTCTTAACTATACACGGGATCAGCGTGTTATTATCATTTTCTGTACTTTAAGGGGGGACAGGGTAGGCAAGCACTTTTTTTTTTTTTTTGGAAACAGCTTGCTGCTTGTTTGATTTTTGCAAGCAGAATAACCTAATTAAGGGAAACCATTTTAAATTTTGAGTGAAAAGCAATTTTTGGGGGTTTTATTCACCAAAATGTGAGAAAAACGTTATAAAATGTGCTTTTTTTAAAATGTTGCAGTTTGTGAACCAGTGCATGTTTTGATCCAATTTTTCTTCTTTGCAGCAATATGTGTGTGTTTAATAATTCTGTGTATCGAAAAGCATTTCTAAGCAATATATTATTTTAATTTAGCATTTTCAGTTACCGGTTCAGTTCTGATAAGAAAAATACATGAAATCCTAACTGTCAGACTCATAAAAACCCAACCAATGCACTGAACTCTTATTCCATACACAGAACTGATGCTGTACAACTCATAAACAACATATACAAAAACTGAACAAATCCATCAAGCCTTTCAAAAAATGCAACATTTTAATTGTAGCGTTTTGTCTGAAAATTACATTCAGAGAAAACAGCATTTTAAAGATTTGAACCAGTACATAAAAAAACCAGTAGCACAGTGCACCCTGAATTCATATGTTTTTATCAGAATGACCACTTTACTATGTAGGGAAAAGGATTTGACAATCAAATTATCAGGATTTTTTTTATATACATCATATGAAAACAACCATCTTTGTTTGTACCGATATGAAAACATGAATCAGAACCAAACTGTCAGACTCATAAAAACCCAACCAATGCACTTAACTCTTATTCCATACACAAAACTGACGCTTTACAAATCATAAACAACATAAACAAAAATGAAACAAATCCATCAAGCCATTCAAAAGTTGCAACATTTTAATTACAGATGTTTGTCTGAAAATTACATTCAGAGAAAACAGCATTTGAAAGATTCCAACCAGTACCTCAAACTAGTAGCACAGTGCAGCCTGAATTGATATGTTTTTATAAGAATAACCACTTTACTATGATGGGGAAAGGATTTGACGATCAAATTATCCAGACTTTTTTAAAAGAATCATTTGAAAACTCATCTATGTTAGTGCAGATATGAATCAAAACGAAACTGTCGGACTCATAAAAACACAAGGAATCCACGGTATTCTTATTCCATGCACAGAAATGGTGCTTCACAAATCATAAACAACATATACAAAATTGGAACAAATCCATCTTGCCATTCAAAAGTTACAACATTTTAATTACCACATTTTGTCTCTAATTACATGTAGAGAAAACAGCATGTAAAAGAGTCTCACTAGTACCCCGGTAAACTAGTACCACAGTAGAGCTTGAATTAATGGGGTGGTTTTTTTTAACCAGAATAACACTTTAACTATGAAGGGGAAATGATTTGATAATCAAATTATCAGATTTTTTTGATTTAAAAAAAAAATCATATGAAAACATTAAAAAAGTCAATTATCTGTGTTTGTGCTGATATGAAAATATTGATCAGAACCAAACTGTCAGACTCATAAAAACCCAACGGATGCACTGATTTCTTATTCCATTGCATAGAAATGATGCTTCACAAATCATCAACAACATTACATAATTATATATACACAGATGGAACAAAGCTATCAAGCCATTCAAAAGTTGCAACATTTTAATTACAGTATTTCTGTGATCAATCCTAACACTGCAGCAAATTTCTGTAAAGCTGAATGTCCCTTTCCATGTACCAACATGGTCATACGCGGATTATTTAAAATGCAACTTTACCACCCGAAGCGTTGCAAACACCGGGAGAAGAGTAAACAACTGCAGACTTGAATGGACACTCATATGCACTCCAGATGCAGGGCCTGTGCAAATCCTTGGGCTGATGCATCACCTTCTTTCATAATCAGACTGCTATCAGACAAGCATTCAGTACAGGATATAGATCTTTCAGCAATAGATGGAGCTGATCAATGTTGACAAAAGCCCAACACATGTCAGCGGAGTGACGTTGCACAGTACCAGTATCCATATCTGCTTGTGATGGGTCAGAAGATGGCAAAGTATCTGTATCTTCTTATGGTTGGTCAGAAGATGGCAAAGCTGATGTTTCTGCTGTGGAAGAGGGTAGTTCCGGTTTAGCAAACTTTTCCATCAGGTCAATCTTTCTCCTCGCTGCCACCACAGGAGGACTGGCTCTCCCCTTGCTCCAACCTAATAAATACACAAACACTGATTTAATATTTGATACAACTGTCCATGGTTTTTGTTTGTAATAAGCTGCAAATTTTAAGACTCAATATAAACGTCAACAAGTGCTTGTACTTTATTTTGCAAATGACCATGTTACATGGGGTGTACCTCAACTTTTTGGCTAGGCTGGTAAATCAGAAATCCCAATCAGCCCCCAACCACTGAACCAGGCGGGTTTTCTTACAACCACCTCAGCGGCTCGTACCCACATATGTCGGTTGACGAACACACACACACACACACACACAAAAGACATTCATTAATTGGCCCCTATCACAAAATGTACATGTCAAGTTTACTATGGGATTTGAGTAACCACACAATCACATACACACAGGAACTAATACTGAAACTAGCTGAATTATTTTCTTTCTTTCTTTCTTTCTTTTCATATTTTTCTTTTAAAATTAATTTATTTCATCACACTTGCTATATGTATTTGCTTGTCTGTTGTCTGTTTTGTGTGTGTGTGTGTGTGTTCTGTGTGTGTGTATACATTTTCAGATTTCCTAAACCTAGCACTGTTTGCAGGTGATCTTTATGCTTTTGATTCATGAGTTGCATCCCCAGTCCTTTAGTTTAACTCTTTTTTTTTCTTTGGTGAAGTAAATTGGATCTATTTTTTTTATTCCTTAGTTAATGGAAACGATTTGACAACAATATTGCTGTCAATGATAGGTTGGTCAGCCATGCTGGTGTAAACCAATCCTTTAGAATTAGAGAACGCTCTCTAGTAGGGTACTTATTTTCCTACGGTCAATGACCAGAAACAGAAACTGTGTCAGTCGTACATCGCTCAGATGCTGCTTCTCAGTTTGACCCCAGACAAAGAATACTGATGACATGTTACACCATAGTAAGCTCTCAAGGACTGGCCAGCGAAGAACAATAAAATAGGGGTTGTGAAGACGATATCACAGAGATGATCGAGGGAGGGAGGGGGGGGGGGGGGGGGGGATGCGGCGGCGCCGGCATGGTCAGTAAATTGGATAAAAAAACCCGCAAAATACTTCAGACACAAACTGTTTATCATTTACCTGCAAACCCTAACACATTCTTACAACAACAACAACATAACGATGTGCAATAAATCACGTTGTCAAACAAACAAGATCGAAAAGAGAAAGAAGCAAAACCCACCTCGTCGAGTCAAGAATCTTAGAATGTCGTCTGCTTAAATACGATCATGTTGGTTCATTTCGGAGTGTTGTTACTTCCTTCTACTGTTCGCTGCTGCTGGTTCATCTTTCTCTGATATTTCTTGCCACTATGCCGAACATTTCCAATGTTAGGGTTGTTCTCCGCAGCTCAAAACTTTGAAAAATGCTGCTGAATCGGTGAAAACGTCATGGATTTGTTGACACCGGGGGACTGATAAGTTGTCTACTGCGCTTGCGCCAAATGCCTTTGACCTACATATATTTGCATATATTAATTCCGGGGTTTCGGTTGGAACGGATTCTCTCTCTTTGTGCCTATGTCAACGGAAATTCCCCAACGGTGATGACGTCATCTTGAAGAACGGAAATTTCCACACAGTTTGAACAGCGAAGGGTCATGTCATGTGCGCACATTTACCAGCACGGAGTATCCAAAGTTGACCATTTTTTCGATTTTTTTGATAAAACACAGACAAAAACAACAAAACATCGGTTTGAAAATGGTTTTATTTACATGAATACATGTCTAAAATGACAAAAGCAGATTATTGAATGCATTCCAGGATGTTCAAAGGTGTGAAAAATGCAACAACCCCAAAAAGGTGTATGAGACCAAAAATAACTCATTTTGCCTACCCGGTCTGCCCTTAACTCATTTAACTCATAACTCATAACTCATAACATTTTATTGATCCAACAAAGGAAATTAATTTAGTCATCAGCACATATAGGTCATTAATTAATAACTATAAAAGAATAAAAGAAGAAAATTCATAAAACCCATGATATAAAAATACCCTTTTTTCTTGCACACCTGACACACCGACACACCAATACACATGCATACATGCCTACATACATACCTACATACATACCTACATAAATACCTACATACATACATACATACATACATTCCATGTTAAAGTGTAGTTAAGAACATCACAGTAATTATATCATTGTTTGGATTAACAGATAAGTTTTTATGTAAATGATGATAACAACAATCCATAATTAACGCTATTGCACTACCAAGGAAGAGACCAACCAAACACATAAAAACCAATAACAGTAATCTTTAACTGGCATTTTTGTCAGTGACCACTTCTTTTTACGTTTTGAACGTAAAAAGAACATTTTTTGGAGTGAAGTCTCGAGGGAGGTGGCGTGATATTACATAAACAGGCGTCTGGAACTAATACTTTTGTTGATTCTATTTATTTGTATGACTGCGAGAGTGGATCGTGGTGTGGTTAGTTAGTTAGAAGTAACTAACCGTTCATAATCACCTTATGTGATATATTGACATGTGACAAACATCAAACAACTCAGCGCCATAAAAGTCATTTCAAGTCATCAGTTACACTTTAAATGTCAAAAATCGTCGGGAAATTAATTCAGCATTATAATAGTACCATCAATAAACACACAAGCATGAAGATGAAACAGAACAGACGGAAATTGTAGCACCGAAATGAATTCTGCAAACACATCGCGATCAAAAAGAACACCAGGTGACTTTGTGTATTAAAGCCATCGTTAAACAGACACTACACATTCAATGAGATGTACCAACAGATCAGGTAATGAGATGTACCAACAGATCAGGTAATTCCGTGCTACAACACCCAGTGCGAATCATAGTCTAGAAGACATCGATATATTACTAAATTATACAATACTTCAGCGCCATACAATAATGTAAGATCATCAGTCACACAAAACCGAGATGTAACATTTCCTGTGTATGTTATTTTGTGCAATCACTGTTTAGACAATGAACTCGTCTATACCCCAGATACTCACACTGCACTGTTTAGACAATGAACTCGTCTATACCCCAGATACTCACACTGCACTGTTTAGACAATGAACTCGTCTATACCCCAGATACTCACACTGCACTGTTTAGACAATGAACTCGTCTATACCCCAGATACTTACACTGCACTGTTTAGACAATGAACTCGTCTATACCCCAGATACTCACACTGCACTGTTTAGACAATGAACTCGTCTATACCCCAGATACTCACACTGCACTGTTTAGACAATGAACTCGTCTATACCCCAGATACTCACACTGCACTGTTTAGACAATGAAATCGTCTATACCCCAGATACTCACACTGCACTGTTTAGACAATGAACTCGTCTATACCCCAGGTACTCACACTGCACTGTTTAGACAATGAACTCGTCTATACCCCAGATACTCACACTGCACTGTTTAGACAATGAACTCGTCTATACCCCAGATTCTCACACTGCACTGTTTAGACAATGAACTCGTCTATACCCCAGATACTCACACTACACTGTTTAGACAATGAACTCGTCTATACCCCAGATACTTACACTGCACTGTTTAGACAATGAACTCGTCTATACCCCAGATACTCACACTGCACTGTTTAGACAATGAACTCGTCTATACCCCAGATACTCACACTGCACTGTTTAGACAATGAACTCGTCTATACCCCAGATACTCACACTGCACTGTTTAGACAATGAAATCGTCTATACCCCAGATACTCACACTGCACTGTTTAGACAATGAACTCGTCTATACCCCAGGTACTCACACTGCACTGTTTAGACAATGAACTCGTCTATACCCCAGATACTCACACTGCACTGTTTAGACAATGAACTCGTCTATACCCCAGATTCTCACACTGCACTGTTTAGACAATGAACTCGTCTATACCCCAGATACTCACACTGCACTGTTTAGACAATGAACTCGTCTATACCCCAGATACTCACACTGCACTGTTTAGACAATGAACTCGTCTATACCCCAGATACTCACACTGCACTGTTTAGACAATGAAATCGTCTATACCCCAGATACTCACACTGCACTGTTTAGACAATGTGTTACACGACACTTGAGATTGCCACAAGTTCTCAAACGTCGTATAGTTGTTTATTCTACGTCGCCCGTCTTCGCAGCAACAGAAAACAACTCGTCAAATCGAGTTCGAGGATTTATTCAGCATTCAATACATACAACTGCACAACGTAGCAGAACTCAAATAGAAGCTTTTTGACTCACATGCGAAGCAAAAGTGAGTCTATGTACTCACCCGAGTCGTCCGTCCGTCCGTCCGGACGTCCGGACGTCCGGACGTCCGTCCGTCCGGAAAACTTTAACGTTGGATATTTCTTGGACACTATTCAGTCTATCAGTACCAAATTTGGCAAGATGGTGTATGATGACAAGGCCCCAAAAAACATACATAGCATTTTGACCTTGCTTCAAGGTCACGGTCACAGGGGCCATAAATGTTGCCTAAAAAACAGCTATTTTTCATATTTTTCCCATTTTCTCTAAAGTTTTTGAGATTCAATACCTCACCTATATATGATATATAGGGCAAAATAAGCCCCATCTTTTGATACCAGTTTGGTTTACCTTGCTTCAAGGTCAAGGTCACAGGAGCTCTTCAAAGTTGGATTGTATACATATTTTGAAGTGACCTTGACCCTGAACTATGGAAGATAACTGTTTCAAACTTAAAATTATGTGGGGCACATGTTATGCTTTCATCATGAGACACATTCGGTCACATATGATCAAGGTCAAGGTCACTTTGACCCTTATGAAATGTGACCAAAATAAGGTAGTGAACCACTAAAAGTGACCATATCTCATGGTAGAAAGAGCCAATAAGCACCATTGTACTTCCTATGTCTTGAATTAACAGCTTTGTGTTGCATGACCTTGGATGACCTTGACCTTGGGTCAAGGTCACATGTATTTTGGTAGGAAAAATGTGTAAAGCATGTGAGTCGTATGGGCTTTGCCCTTCTTGTTTAACATTCAAATCGCGCTGGCATATATAGTAAATACTCAATCTCGAGAATATTCCAGACCGAACATGATACAACTACATTATACGAGCCGTGCATGGACTAAACTAGCGACATTCTCTATGACGTACATCAAAAGCGCCGACGCACTTAATCCGAACGAACGCCACGAACTCACGACTAAAACAGCATGGTAAACAACTTGTTTTGACAGGACTAGAAAGTTCACCTGCATTCTCGTCCAAGCATAAATATTGTGTTTACAAAATATAATATCGGTACTTTCCCACAAAGTACAAATAAGTCAACTACATGCAACACACAAAACTGAACCAAAGCTCAGCAACGGTAGCGTTTCCTAACATTACCCCCAACACCAGAAGAAATTTACCTAATTTCTTTCAATCATTGAAACGCTACCTGTACACATATTATGTATACATAACAGATTGAAATCCAGGTATGTACATTAGTCTGTTGGAGAATGAACACAGTTTTAATCACATACTCGGCTGAGAAAATCTGCTCCAACATTGTCTGAACCCTTAATCGATTCCACTCGCATATCAAAGTTCTGCAAGTACATCACCCACCTCATGATACGATTATTCACAAACTTCGCAGAGTTCAGGTAGGTGAGGGGTTTGTGATCAGTCTGAAGCACGAATTTCACCCCTTGGAGGTAGAGTTCAAATTTCTTGATTCCCCACACGATGGCTAAACACTCTTTCTCCATGGTCGAGTAGTTCTTCTCGGCTCCTGACAGCTTCTTGCTGGCATAGCTGACCGGAAACGGTTTACCTCCATGCTCTTGCATCAGCATGGCGCCGATCCCTTCGTCCGATGCGTCTGTACGCAAGATGAACTCTTTGGCAGTATCAGGAAGGCGTAGCACCGGGTCTCGTGACATCAGGTCGCGCACAGTCTGATATGACTTCTCCTGAGCTGGTCCCCAGAGTATTCGGTTGGGGCATCCTTTTCGGGTCATGTCCGACAAAGGCGCCGTTATGGCGGCGAAGTTTGGAATGAACTCTCTGTAGTACCCAGCCAATCCAAGGAAGGATCGCACCTGCTTCTTGGTTTCAGGACGTGGCGCATTGAGGATCTTGGTGACGTTTTCCAACAAAAGCCCCTTTTGACCTTCCTTCAGTGAATGACCTATGAAGTCAACGTTGTCGGTCCCCAAAATGCACTTGCTGGGTCTCACGGTCAGATTGGCTTTTGTCAGGCGGGAAAACAGTTCCCTCAAAGTCTCCAGATGCTCTGCGAAGGTCTCTGTGTGGACTAGCAGATCATCCCAGTAGTACACAACATTCTTCATTCCTTTGAGCATTTTTCGCATTCCCCTCTTCAGGGTAGCACCACTGTTCACCATGCCAAAAGGCATCCACAGGCACTCATACGTTCCGTCTGGAGTTGCAAAGGCGGTCTTTGGTATGTCCTCTTCGCGCACAGGAATCTGCCAATATCCCTTGCTGAGATCGATCTTTGAGAAGATCTTACTGCCAGTCAACCGTCGGAACAGATCAGCCGCTGTCGGCATTGGTTCAGGGTCAAACACGGTGATCTTATTCACTTTCCGGAAGTCAATGCATACCCTGTTTGTACCGTCTTTCTTCTTGACAACAACAACGGGAGATGAGTAAGGGGATGATGACTCACGGATGACCCCCATCTTCAACATGTTGTCGATGTCCTTCTTCAAGGATTCCCGAGCCTGAAACGGGATAGGGTATGGTTTTGAGCGAACAGGAACGTCAGATGTGAGGTGGACTTCATGTTCGACCAAGGACATAGAGCCTGGAACATCAGAGAACCTATGGGTGAAGTCGCCCATAAAATCATGCAGCTCCTTTTGCTGGTCTTCTGGCAGGTCAGGTCCTAACTTGACGTCATCCACTCCCTCTTTCTTGTGGAGGTCTCCCAACTCCAGTAGTTCCTCACCATCGAACTCGTCTAGTTCGGCTGGTTCGTCCACACTTGCTGCGACCTGTACTGCTTCCGGAGGTCTCTCCACATACAGTTTCAGGAGGTTAGCGTGGTAGATCTTGGACTTCTTGCCGACATTCACCTTGTAGTCGTTGATCCCTACCACGGCCTCAACCTCGTATGGGCCTTTCCACTGCATCAGTAGTTTGTTGTGATCAGTGGGAAGCAGTATCAGCACTTTGTTACCTGGTGTAAACTTCCTGTTTACGGCTTTGCGGTCGTAGTAGTGCTTTCCGCTATCCTGAGACTTTCTCAAGTTTTCTCTCGCAATCTCGAGAGTCTCCTCCAGTTTCTCTCGCAACTCGAACACGTACTGGTAACTGTTCTTCACTTCAGGTGTGTCCACATCTTTCGTCCACAATTCCTTTAGTATTTGCATCGGACCTCTCACGGTCCGCCCGTACATCAGCTCGAACGGGGAGAATCCAGTGGACTCTTGTGGCACCTCCCTGTATGCAAATAGCAAGGCATTGATGTAGCGATGCCACTGCCTTGGCTGCTCACTGCATAGTTTCTTCAGCGTGGACTTCAGCGTCGCATTGAATTTTTCGACCAGCCCATTGCACATCGGGTGATAGGGTGTCGTAGTCAAGTGACGAATGCTCAGCAGCCTGTTGACCTCTTCCATGCATTCAGAGACAAACTGTGTCCCCAGGTCTGTGAGGATCTCTTCAGGAACCCCAATTCTGCTGAAAATGTCCACAAGTGCCTCGGCAACAGTCTCGGTGTCAATTTTCTTCAGAGGCACGGCTTCTGGGTACCTGGTTGCATAGTCTACCAGGGTCAGTACCCAACGATGACCCGCTTCACTTGGCGGTTTTATCTCGCCGATGAGGTCAATGGCCACCCTCTTGAAAGGTCGGTCGATCAAAGGCATCTTCTGCAACGGCACTTTCGGGACCCTTCCTCGAGGTATGGTTTTCTGGCAAATATCGCACGATCGGCAGAATCGAGTCACATCTGCATGCAGTCCTGGCCAGTAAAAC
The DNA here is from genome assembly GCF_037325665.1 of Littorina saxatilis. Lineage (NCBI taxonomy): Eukaryota > Metazoa > Mollusca > Gastropoda > Littorinimorpha > Littorinidae > Littorina > Littorina saxatilis. The sequence goes on from NC_090259.1 coordinate 48,350,751, forward strand.
GCAGCCTGGATTCTGTCCGATGTCTTCTTGACACCCAGGTGACCTCCCATAATAGAGTCGTGGGCCACCTCCATCACCTGGCGCCTAAGTGGTTGAGGCACCAGAACTTGACGTAATGGCTTCCCACCGTTGACTCTCGCGTGCTGGAACACTCTGTACAGAATCTTGGCCTTCACTTCAAATTGCATAGTGCCTTCGCCCTTAGTCATCTCCTTGACAGGACGACTCCTGTACTTTGTTAAGGTCGAATCAGCTTCCTGTAGCTGAATCAGCCGATCCCTGTCCACGACAGCAGTTGCAGAACTGTTGGTGACCCTGAGTGGCGTAGTTGTTTTGTCCTTCTTCGCCTGGGCTCTGGTCGTCACAGCGCTTACAACCTGCGGCTGGTCGCGGCGATGCACAGTAGCTCTGTCATCTCGTAACAGTTCGCTGATATCTTCATTCGCGAATGGCAGTGGGTCTTCCTCCTCAGCAGCAGGCTGAGCTGAGCCCATTCTCCATTCGAAATCAGGGTCATCAGGACGTCTCGCACCCCCAATGTTCCCAATTAATAGATCGTACAAGGGCTTCTTCAGGCAGACGGCCTCAACTTCTCCGGTGAAGTATGGAGTATCGATCTGGATTTTTACCACTGGTGCCTTCACGCATTTGCTGTCAGCCATGAGCGTCCACTTGAAGTCACCAGTAAACTTCTCTGTCGGCACCAGATCCTCTTTGACAATGACTCCATTGCAGCCCGAATTTCTGAGAACAGTCACTTCCTGCTTCTCAACAAATCCCTTCGACACGGGCATGTTCGACACTGACACAGCTGCGCTGGCGACGACAGAGATTGACTTGCTATTGGCGAGTAGAAGCTGGCCATCAGATATACATTCTTCCACGTCCGATGGTGTAGCCACTTGCTCGGCAGCCCTTGGAAGTATGACGCTGCTCGCACATACTTGTTGGTTCGAGCCACTCGTTTGCCTCTTGTTGTCGTAATATCTCCGTCGATGTTCTTGCGCTTTGTCATTGTCATGTCCGTTATTTTTCTTTTGGGGACAGTTGGCGACTCGGTGACCTTTGGCATTGCAATGGAAACACGTTATGTTCTGCCCTTCATTGGATGATGGTGCGGACTCAGTTTGTCCCTTGGCAGGTTGGTTTCCCTGGTTCCCGCTCTTCTGGAAAGGTTTCGATGACTTTGACGTCCCCAGGGTCCTTCCATGAGCAATGAGATAACGCTCAGCAGCATCAGTAATGTCCTTCAAACCCCGCAGTTTTTGCTCTTCCAAGCGGGTCGCCAGGTCCTTTGGGCAGGCATTAAGGAACTGCTCCTTCACGATCAAGTCCCGCAGACTCTCGTATGACTGCTCTTCACCTGATAACTCCACCCACTTCTGCAGGTATGACGACAGGCGCTCCACAAACTGGCTCGGTGTCTCTCCAGGCAATGGCTGGCATTCGCGGAAGCGTTGACGGTAGCCCCTTTCAGTGAAGTTGTAGCAACGCAACAGAGCTTCCTTCAGTACATCATAGTCTCTGGCGTCATCGTTTGAGAGTCTAGCGTAGACCTCAAGTGCTGCCCCAGTCAAATGTGCGCTGAGTAGAATCGCCCAGTCGTCGCGCTGCCATCTAGCACTCTCAGCGAACCTCTCGAATCTTGCAAGGTAGCAGTCGATCTGGTCCTTCCCGTCAGCGAATGCTGGAAGTTTCGGTGCCCTGTGTAACATTTGCTGCTGGTTATCTCTTTGGCGTGGTGCCTCGTGCTCATTTTGAACACGCACCATTTCTGTCTGAAGCTCTAAGCGCTTCGTCTCCATTTCTATCTGGAGCTCTACGCGTTTCAGCTCCATTTGCCTTTCTTCACGCTGTGCTTCTCTTTCTTCACGCTCACGCTGCGCTTGTCTTTCTTCACGCTCACGCTGCGCTTGTCTTTCTTCACGCTCACGCTGCGCTTGTCTTTCTTCACGCTGCGCTTGCAGTCGTGTCTGGGACTCGACGAACTCCGTCAGCTGCTTGCCTTTCAGTCCCAGTTCAACTCCTTTTGCCCAGAACTCAGCCATTCTGGTCTTTTCCGGTGCGTTCGTCTGTATTATTTCACAGCCACGAACGTAGACGAATGTAGTCTTCTAAAAGAACACAGTCTCTACTGCACCTCCGATGCTTCTCTCGTCGCTGGTCACCTTCGTAGACGCAGGCTGCCACCCTCCTCGTCTAACGTGACGGCGCACTCTGCTCACGATACGTACACGACGTACCTCAGTCGTATTTCGTAGTATTAATGCACTAGCTCCGCGACGAAGTCCGTCTCGTCCAAACGGCAGCTAACCTCTGTAATCCCGATACACTCCGGCGTCGCTCACCGTACCGAGCTGCGGCGATTACCAACCTCTTCACCAGTCACACCGAATCCACGGTTCCGTAGTCTCAATACTGATCCCTCAGGATACACCCGATTGATGGCTACCTCCTGTGACTGTCTTGACACTGGTCCTTGTTGCTGGAAAACCTTTGGCGTTAAACGTAGATCCCGGCTTGGCCCCCAATTGTTACACGACACTTGAGATTGCCACAAGTTCTCAAACGTCGTATAGTTGTGTTCTTTTATTCTACGTCGCCCGTCTTCGCAGCAACAGAAAACAACTCGTCAAATTGAGTTCGAGGATTTATTCAGCATTCCATACATACAACTGCACAACGTAGCAGAACTCAAATAGAAGCTTTTTGACTCACATGCGAAGCAAAAGTGAGTCTATGTACTCACCCGAGTCGTCCGTCCGTCCGTCCGTCCGTCCGGCCGGCCGGCCGGCCGACCGGAAAACTTTAACGTTGAATATTTCTTGGACACTATTCAGTCTATCAGTACCAAATTTGGCAAGATGGTGTATGATGACAAGGCCCCAAAAAACATACATAGCATCTTGACCTTGCTTCAAGGTCAAGGTCGCAGGGGCCATAAATGTTGTCTAAAAAACAGCTATTTTTCACATTTTTCACATTTTCTCTGAAGTTTTTGAGATTCAATACCTCACCTATATATGATATATAGGGCAAAGTAAGCCCCATCTTTTGATACCAGTTTGGTTTACCTTGCTTCAAGGTCAAGGTCACAGGAGCTCTTCAAAGTTGGATTGTATACATATTTTGAAGTGACCTTGACCCTGAACTATGGAAGATAACTGTTTCAAACTTAAAAATTATGTGGGGAACATGTTATGCTTTCATCATGAGACACATTTGGTCCCATATGATCAAGGTCAAGGTCACTTTGACCCTTATGAAATGTGACCAAAATAAGGTAGTGAACCACTAAAAGTGACCATATCTCATGGTAGAAAGAGCCAATAAGCACCATTGTACTTCCTATGTCTTGAATTAACAGCTTTGTGTTGCATGACCTTGGATGACCTTGACCTTGGGTCAAGGTCACATGTATTTTGGTAGGAAAAATGTGTAAAGCAGAAGGTCAAGCATGTGAGTCGTATGGGCTTTGCCCTTCTTGTTTAACATTCAAATCGCGCTGGCATATATAGTAAATACTTAATCTCGAGAATATTCCAGACCGAACATGATACAACTACATTATACGAGCCGTGCATGGACTAAACTAGCGACATTCTCTATGACGTACATCAAAAGCGCCGACGCACTTAATCCGAACGAACGCCACGAACTCACGACTAAAACAGCATGGTAAACAACTTGTTTTAACAGGACTAGAAAGTTCACCTGCATTCTCGTCCAAGCATAAATATTGTGTTTACAAAATATAATATCGGTACTTTCCCACAAAGTACAAATAAGTCAACTACATGCAACACACAAAACTGAACCGAAGCTCAGCAACGGTAGCGTTTCCTAACACAATGAAATCGTCTATACCCCAGATACTCACACTGCACTGTTTAGACAATGAAATCGTCTATACCCCAGATACTCACACTGCACTGTTTAGACAATGAAATCGTCTATACCCCAGATACTCACACTGCACTGTTTAGACAATGAACTCGTCTATACCCCAGATACTCACACTGCACTGTTTAGACAATGAACTCGTCTATACCTCAGATACTCACACTGCACTGTTTAGACAATGACATCGTCTATACCCCAGATACTTACACTGCACTGTTTAGACAATGAACTCGTCTATACCCCAGATACTCACACTGCACTGTTTAGACAATGAACTCGTCTATACCCCAGATACTCACACTGCACTGTTTAGACAAGGAAATCGTCTATACCCCAGATACTCACACTGCACTGTTTAGACAATGAACTCGTCTATACCCCAGATACTCACACTGCACTGTTTAGACAATGAACTCGTCTATACCCCAGATACTCACACTGCACTGTTTAGACAATGAAATCGTCTATACCCCAGATACTCACACTGCATTGTTTAGACAATAAAATCGTCTATACCCCAGATACTCACACTGCACTGTTTAGACAATGAAATCGTCTATACCCCAGATACTCACACTGCACTGTTTAGACAATGAAATCGTCTATACCCCAGATACTCACACTGCACTGTTTAGACAATGAAATCGTCTATACCCCAGATACTCACTCTGCACTGTTTAGACAATGAAATCGTCTATACCCCAGATACTCACACTGCACTGTTTAGACAATGAACTCGTCTATACCCCAGATACTCACACTGCACTGTTTAGACAATGAAATCGTCTATACCCCAGATACTCACACTGCACTGTTTAGACAATGAAATCCTCTATACCCCAGATACTCACACTGCACTGTTTAGACAATGACATCGTCTATACCCCAGATACTCACACTGCACTGTTTAGACAATGAACTCGTCTATACCCCAGATACTCACACTGCACTGTTTAGACAATGAAATCGTCTATACCCCAGATACTCACACTGCACTGTTTAGACAATGAACTCGTCTATACCCCAGATACTCACACTGCACTGTTCAGACAATGAACTCGTCTATACCCCAGACACTCACACTGCACTGTTTAGACAATGAAATCGTCTATACCCCAGATACTCACACTGCACTGTTTAGACAATAAAATCGTCTATACCCCAGATACTCACACTGCACTGTTTAGACAATGAAATCGCCTATACCCCAGATACTCACACTGCACTGTTTAGACAATGAAATCGTCTATACCCCAGATACTCACACTGCACTGTTTAGACAATGAAATCGTCTATACCCCAGATACTCACACTGCACTGTTTAGACAATGAAATCGTCTATACCCCAGATACTCACACTGCACTGTTTAGACAATGAACTCGTCTATACCCCAGATACTCACACTGCACTGTTTAGACAATGAAATCGTCTATACCCCAGATACTCACACTGCACTGTTTAGACAATGAACTCGTCTATTCCCCAGATACTCACACTGCACTGTTTAGACAATGAACTCGTCTATACCCCAGATAATCACACTGCACCGTTTAGACAATGAAATCGTCTATACCCCAGATACTCACACTGCACTGTTTAGACAATGAAATCGTCTATACCCCAGATACTCACACTGCACTGTTTAGACAATGAACTCGTCTATTCCCCAGATACTCACACTGCACTGTTTAGACAATGAACTCGTCTATACCCCAGATACTCACACTGCACTGTTTAGACAATGAACTCGTCTATACCCCAGATACTCACACTGCACTGTTTAGACAATGAAATCGTCTATACCCCAGATACTCACACTGCACTGTTTAGACAATGAACTCGTCTATACCCCAGATACTCACACTGCACTGTTTAGACAATGAACTCGTCTATACCCCAGATACTCACACTGCACTGTTTAGACAATGAAATCGTCTATACCCCAGATACTCACACTGCACTGTTTAGACAATGAAATCGTCTATACCCCAGATACTCACACTGCACTGTTTAGACAATGAACTCGTCTATACCCCAGATACTCACACTGCACTGTTTAGACAATGAACTCGTCTATACCCCAGATACTCACACTGCACTGTTTAGACAATGAACTCGTCTATACCCCAGATACTCACACTGCACTGTTTAGACAATGAAATCGTCTATACCCCAGATACTCACACTGCACTGTTTAGACAATGAAATCGTCTATACCCCAGATACTCACACTGCACTGTTTAGACAATGAAATCGTCTATACCCCAGATACTCACACTGCACTGTTTAGACAATGAACTCGTCTATACCCCAGATACTCACACTGCACTGTTTAGACAATGAACTCGTCTATACCCCAGATACTCACACTGCACTGTTTAGACAATGAACTCGTCTATACCCCAGATACTCACACTGCACTGTTTAGACAATGAACTCGTCTATACCCCAGATACTCACACTGCACTGTTTAGACAATGAAATCGTCTATACCCCAGATACTCACACTGCACTGTTTAGACAATGAAATCGTCTATACCCCAGATACTCACACTGCACTGTTTAGACAATGAACTCGTCTATACCCCAGATACTCACACTGCACTGTTTAGACAATGAACTCGTCTATACCCCAGATACTCACACTGCACTGTTTAGACAATGAACTCGTCTATACCCCAGATACTCACACTGCACTGTTTAGACAATGAACTCGTCTATACCCCAGATACTCACACTGCACTGTTTAGACAATGAACTCGTCTATACCCCAGATACTCACACTGCACTGTTTAGACAATGAACTCGTCTATACCCCAGATACTCACACTGCACTGTTTAGACAATGAACTCGTCTATACCCCAGATACTCACACTGCACTGTTTAGACAATGAACTCGTCTATACCCCAGATACTCACACTGCACTGTTTAGACAATGAAATCGTCTATACCCCAGATACTCACACTGCACTGTTTAGACAATGAAATCGTCTATACCCCAGATACTCACACTGCACTGTTTAGACAATGAAATCGTCTATACCCCAGATACTCACACTGCACTGTTTAGACAATGAAATCGTCTATACCCCAGATACTCACACTGCACTGTTTAGACAATGAAATCGTCTATACCCCAGATACTCACACTGCACTGTTTAGACAATGAACTCGTCTATACCCCAGATACTCACACTGCACTGTTTAGACAATGAACTCGTCTATACCCCAGATACTCACACTGCACTGTTTAGACAATGAACTCGTCTATACCCCAGATACTCACACTGCACTGTTTAGACAATGAACTCGTCTATACCCCAGATACTCACACTGCACTGTTTAGACAATGAACTCGTCTATACCCCAGATACTCACACTGCACTGTTTAGACAATGAACTCGTCTATACCCCAGATACTCACACTGCACTGTTTAGACAATGAAATCGTCTATACCCCAGATACTCACACTGCACTGTTTAGACAATGAACTCGTCTATACCCCAGATACTCACACTGCACTGTTTAGACAATGAACTCGTCTATACCCCAGATACTCACACTGCACTGTTTAGACAATGAACTCGTCTATACCCCAGATACTCACACTGCACTGTTTAGACAATGAACTCGTCTATACCCCAGATACTCACACTGCACTGTTTAGACAATGAACTCGTCTATACCCCAGATACTCACACTGCACTGTTTAGACAATGAACTCGTCTATACCCCAGATACTCACACTGCACTGTTTAGACAATGAAATCGTCTATACCCCAGATACTCACACTGCACTGTTTAGACAATGAAATCGTCTATACCCCAGATACTCACACTGCACTGTTTAGACAATGAACTCGTCTATACCCCAGATACTCACACTGCACTGTTTAGACAATGAAATCGTCTATACCCCAGATACTCACACTGCACTGTTTAGACAATGAACTCGTCTATACCCCAGATACTCACACTGCACTGTTTAGACAATGAACTCGTCTATACCCCAGATACTCACACTGCACTGTTTAGACAATGAACTCGTCTATACCCCAGATACTCACACTGCACTGTTTAGACAATGAACTCGTCTATACCCCAGATACTCACACTGCACTGTTTAGACAATGAAATCGCCTATACCCCAGATACTCACACTGCACTGTTTAGACAATGAAATCGTCTATACCCCAGATACTCACACTGCACTGTTTAGACAATGAAATCGTCTATACCCCAGATACTCACACTGCACTGTTTAGACAATGAAATCGTCTATACCCCAGATACTCACACTGCACTGTTTAGACAATGAACTCGTCTATACCCCAGATACTCACACTGCACTGTTTAGACAATGAAATCGTCTATACCCCAGATACTCACACTGCACTGTTTAGACAATGAACTCGTCTATACCCCAGATACTCACACTGCACTGTTTAGACAATGAACTCGTCTATACCCCAGATACTCACACTGCACTGTTTAGACAATGAAATCGTCTATACCCCAGATACTCACACTGCACTGTTTAGACAATGAACTCGTCTATACCCCAGATACTCACACTGCACTGTTTAGACAATGAACTCGTCTATACCCCAGATACTCACACTGCACTGTTTAGACAATGAAATCGTCTATACCCCAGATACTCACACTGCACTGTTTAGACAATGAAATCGTCTATACCCCAGATACTCACACTGCACTGTTTAGACAATGAAATCGTCTATACCCCAGATACTCACACTGCACTGTTTAGACAATGAACTCGTCTATACCCCAGATACTCACACTGCACTGTTTAGACAATGAACTCGTCTATACCCCAGATACTCACACTGCACTGTTTAGACAATGAACTCGTCTATACCCCAGATACTCACACTGCACTGTTTAGACAATGAAATCGTCTATACCCCAGATACTCACACTGCACTGTTTAGACAATGAAATCGTCTGTACCCCAGATACTCACACTGCACTGTTTAGACAATGAAATCGTCTATACCCCAGATACTCACACTGCACTGTTTAGACAATGAAATCGTCTATACCCCAGATACTCACACTGCACTGTTTAGACAATGAACTCGTCTATACCCCAGATACTCACACTGCACTGTTTAGACAATGAACTCGTCTATACCCCAGATACTCACACTGCACTGTTTAGACAATGAACTCGTCTATACCCCAGATACTCACACTGCACTGTTTAGACAATGAACTCGTCTATACCCCAGATACTCACACTGCACTGTTTAGACAATGAACTCGTCTATACCCCAGATACTCACACTGCACTGTTTAGACAATGAACTCGTCTATACCCCAGATACTCACACTGCACTGTTTAGACAATGAACTCGTCTATACCCCAGATACTCACACTGCACTGTTTAGACAATGAAATCGTCTATACCCCAGATACTCACACTGCACTGTTTAGACAATGAAATCGTCTATACCCCAGATACTCACACTGCACTGTTTAGACAATGAAATCGTCTATACCCCAGATACTCACACTGCACTGTTTAGACAATGAAATCGTCTATACCCCAGATACTCACACTGCACTGTTTAGACAATGAAATCGTCTATACCCCAGATACTCACACTGCACTGTTTAGACAATGAACTCGTCTATACCCCAGATACTCACACTGCACTGTTTAGACAATGAACTCGTCTATACCCCAGATACTCACACTGCACTGTTTAGACAATGAACTCGTCTATACCCCAGATACTCACACTGCACTGTTTAGACAATGAACTCGTCTATACCCCAGATACTCACACTGCACTGTTTAGACAATGAACTCGTCTATACCCCAGATACTCACACTGCACTGTTTAGACAATGAACTCGTCTATACCCCAGATACTCACACTGCACTGTTTAGACAATGAACTCGTCTATACCCCAGATACTCACACTGCACTGTTTAGACAATGAACTCGTCTATACCCCAGATACTCACACTGCACTGTTTAGACAATGAACTCGTCTATACCCCAGATACTCACACTGCACTGTTTAGACAATGAACTCGTCTATACCCCAGATACTCACACTGCACTGTTTAGACAATGAACTCGTCTATACCCCAGATACTCACACTGCACTGTTTAGACAATGAACTCGTCTATACCCCAGATACTCACACTGCACTGTTTAGACAATGAAATCGTCTATACCCCAGATACTCACACTGCACTGTTTAGACAATGAACTCGTCTATACCCCAGATACTCACACTGCACTGTTTAGACAATGAACTCGTCTATACCCCAGATACTCACACTGCACTGTTTAGACAATGAACTCGTCTATACCCCAGATACTCACACTGCACTGTTTAGACAATGAACTCGTCTATACCCCAGATACTCACACTGCACTGTTTAGACAATGAACTCGTCTATACCCCAGATACTCACACTGCACTGTTTAGACAATGAACTCGTCTATACCCCAGATACTCACACTGCACTGTTTAGACAATGAAATCGTCTATACCCCAGATACTCACACTGCACTGTTTAGACAATGAAATCGTCTATACCCCAGATACTCACACTGCACTGTTTAGACAATGAAATCGTCTATACCCCAGATACTCACACTGCACTGTTTAGACAATGAACTCGTCTATACCCCAGATACTCACACTGCACTGTTTAGACAATGAACTCGTCTATACCCCAGATACTCACACTGCACTGTTTAGACAATGAACTCGTCTATACCCCAGATACTCACACTGCACTGTTTAGACAATGAACTCGTCTATACCCCAGATACTCACACTGCACTGTTTAGACAATGAACTCGTCTATACCCCAGATACTCACACTGCACTGTTTAGACAATGAAATCGTCTATACCCCAGATACTCACACTGCACTGTTTAGACAATGAACTCGTCTATACCCCAGATACTCACACTGCACTGTTTAGACAATGAACTCGTCTATACCCCAGATACTCACACTGCACTGTTTAGACAATGAACTCGTCTATACCCCAGATACTCACACTGCACTGTTTAGACAATGAACTCGTCTATACCCCAGATACTCACACTGCACTGTTTAGACAATGAACTCGTCTATACCCCAGATACTCACACTGCACTGTTTAGACAATGAACTCGTCTATACCCCAGATACTCACACTGCACTGTTTAGACAATGAACTCGTCTATACCCCAGATACTCACACTGCACTGTTTAGACAATGAACTCGTCTATACCCCAGATACTCACACTGCACTGTTTAGACAATGAACTCGTCTATACCCCAGATACTCACACTGCACTGCGGTAAAAAAAAAAAAAAAAAAAAGTGTTTAAAGTATGTCAGTCCCTCCCTGCCCTCCCCTTCCTTCCTCCCCCCCCCCCCCCCACCCTCGCCAGTACGGTAAACGTAGGGGGAATTGATTATGTAGTTTTGGTATCTGTAGGTTGAAATGCCTTCAGCTTGACTGTTCTTGCCCCCCAGAAAATTTCCCCAGGACAACTGCCCCCCGGACAATTGCATCTCGGATAACTGGCCTTTTCCCTCTCTCACAATTGTCAACACACATCCACGCATGCACGTCTGTGCATGCATGCTTTCGTTTATTTCATACTTTTTCTTCAGCTCTTGAATTATTAAGGCAAAACATTTATCCAAATTAGTATGCATGTGAGTGCGTACATGTGTGTGAGCGCGTGTTAGTGTGCGCATGTGGTACGTTCACGTACTCTTGTATTTGGTTTATCACAGCACGAGATCGTGATCCTGTATTTTCCGACTTGGTGCTTGTTTGTGTGAATGTGTACGTGCTTGCATGTGAGTGGGTGTGTATGCGTGTGTGTGTGTTCACCGTACAGCGCTGGGGAAGTGACACATAGCGATTTTTTGCAGCAAGTTCACTACCTGTTTTACACATGAGAAACAAACAGGACAGACATATAAAGGCACCCTTTTAAAAGAACAATAACTGGTGTAAACAGTGCAAGCGTTTTTCTGTTTCCAAAGGTTTATTTAGTTCTTCAGATGTTTTGAGAAGACAAAAAGTTATTTTCACAGCTTCGACTACAATTCAGGTTTTTCAGTGGACCCCCTTAACATATTATTGAAAAACTTTAAGAGAAAAAATTATTTCCCCACTAATCAATGTAATACAGAAAACCAGTTAGACAAATTGTGTACAGATCTTACTTATTTTCATTAATTTTTGAAGGATATCACCATGCAATTTTGTTGTTTTAAAAATTCATATCTCTTGCACAAAACATGTGTTTTCACTCTTTGTTTTTATGTGGGGTATTTTAAAGGACTATCACGAAAAAACCCAATGCAAACTGACCTAGATATCTCTATAATTTGAAAAGAATCTGTGTGAGTTAGGATGTTTGTGCATGAATGTGTTTGGTAAGTGCTTGTGAGTGTGATTGTCTGATTGTGTGTGTGTGTGGGGGGGGATGCGTGTATGTGTGTGTGTGTTTGTTGGTGTGCGTTTGCGTGTGAGTGAGTGTGAGTATGTGTAGGTCTTTCCGGCAGTGATTCTGGCACAAAGTGCTTGCAAGTGTGTGTGTGTGTGGTTGTGTATGTGTGTGTGTATGTGTGTGTCTGTTCGTCTGTGTGTCTGTCTGCGTGATTCTGATTAAAAGGGAATGTGCATGTCTATGGGTGTTTTTGTGTAAGTATGTATGTATCAAGGAACTCTCTATATACAGTACTCCTTGGTATGTATGTATGTATATATGTGTGTGTGTGTGTGTGTGTGTGTGTGTGTGTGTGTGTCACTGTGTGTCCGTGTGTGTGTGTGTTGTGTCCGTGCGTGTTTGTGACAGTATGTGCGTGTCACAGTGCGTGTCACAGTGTGTGTGTGTGTGTGTGTGTGTGTGTGTGTGCTTTATTTGTTTGTTTGTAATATCGAGGCAAGAGATAAAAAATATGCGATTGTCCCAGTGACTGAATCAGCCGCTAAATGCTTTGTGTTCGTGACTCGTTTGATTTAAATAAAGAGCGTACACATTCTTGATTTCTTCAGTCATGAAAAATGTGACCCTCCACCACGAAATGAGTCGCATGTCACCTCGCGCGGTTCTGCGCTAGGCTTAATATAAGTCCGGGGAGTGTCTGGTAACAGTGTGAGGGTCACCTTAGTCACAGGCTTATAACTCAAACAGTTTTCGCTCTTTTCTAAAACGGTTTTCACCACTGGATAGAGCATAAAAGACTCGTTAGAAAAATGTAAAAATATGAAAATCATGCAAAGGTGACATGCGACTCATTCCGTGGTGGAGGGTCACAAATGATCACTGCCCTTGTGTTTTGTTTGTCTCTATCGTTTCAACTACACAATGCACTGAACGATTATCAACACAAGACTCAGTTTTATTTTCTTCCAATTATCTGACAACATTTTCCGAAATGGGTGACATATTGATAGTATTTGCAATATAATGTTACAAAGTAAAGGAGGCATTGTAAAGCAAGAGGTACAGAAGTGTTTTGAATGTAGAACTGGAGTACATCTCAGGCAAATTAGAGACAGACGCAGAAGATAAATGCACACAGTGAAGGTAAACAAAGCAGAGCTACATACTTGCCTTCAAGACGAAAGCGTACAGCAAGAAAAGCATAGAGACAGAGACAGAAAAACCATATTAAATACAGATGCAAGAAATGAATGCAACCAAATCTAGATCCAGACGCTTACCTTCCAGCTTTATCCCCACATTTGACGTGGAAGTCTGCTGTATGGACAGCAGGAACAGGTTTCGATGATGCTGGCTTTTATAGTGTTTACTTCCATGGTTCCATAGATTCCAACTCGTCGCCAAGATTCAGGTTGATGAGATATTTTGATTCCGAATCGGCAAGTTTTGATGCTGAACTGACCGCCATTTGCAAAGTGGGTGTCGACTGAAAGACGTGCACTCATTGGCTGGAGGATGCTTGCCATCCATTCGGAATAGATCCAGCTGTATTTTGAACGGACGGGCCGAGGGGGATGCTATCAAGCGTATGAGACGTACGGTTCGGATGCCACACGGTCGGTTTGTGGTCAGTTTCAGGCGGTCCGGCTCAAACGTACGGGCGAAACCGATCGTGTATCTTGGCCTTAAGACCTATACAACACTGAGAAAAGCCGGTCTTATGATGGGGGTAAACTTACAGAGGTTATAAACAAAATTATATTTTAGAAAACTGGGTCTTGACAATGTCATATGGTAGGTTTGGGGACTTGAAAGGAAGGGCGCCTTCTTAGGGTTAAGATGGTTCAGGGAGGGGCTCGGATAACGAAGGCGAGTCGGGTGCAAGCATTTGCTTTTCTTGTTTCTGGTGTGGGCATGGGGTGCGTTGCCCAGGAAGAACGCCACAGAACGTTTGCAAACGTTTTCTAGGCAACGCATAGTTTTGTTGTGGCGCTCGCGAACGCTTACGAACGTTAGCAAGCGCTTAGTACGAGTACCATTGCCTGGGGTCACTGAAGCGTAACAATGGCGACCGCTCGCCGATGATGGTCTAGGCAACGGGGGTTTGTGCGGAGCGTTCTGTAACGAACCTGAGAAGTGGCACAAAAGAAACCATTACACTGTACTGAGCTTGCTGTTTGACTTTCTCTCTCTCTTTCTCTCTATCGCAGTCTCCCTCTCTGTCTTGCGTGCTCTCTCTCTATTTCTCTGTCTTTCTCTCTCAGTCCCTCTGTGTCTTAGGGATCAACTTTCTTACTGATACTATTGCGTCGACGTTCGACAAGTTATACGACGCCTCCAGCGCAAAGATTTCAAAACCTTGGGGTAAACGATAGACATACTGTCTGCATAACATGTCTTTCTGCATGGCACAACAGCTAGTAAGCAACTGTGGTGATCAGACTCAGAACGAGTGTGCTGACGTCAATGAAGCAGACTCGCAACGAAGTGTATGCTGTAGTGACGCTGACCGGACAGGCACTTGGAGCCTACTGCGAGTGTATTGCTGGGTAAGTGTTGTTGGCCTTGTATGTTTTGTGGGATTAACTTGATGGCTGCGTTACTTGGTATCTTACACAATCAGTTTTCATACTCAGTCATATAATGCATGGCACACAAAGTGACAAACACACACAGAGATTCATAATTCTCTACTGAAAATGTCTGCATGCAAAAGCTGTCTTTTTTGACAAAGTTATGAGCAGCATGTTTATGTAATTTCAATCAGTATCTCCAGGAGACCATGCCATGTTGGCTAGGCATGTTCAATATACCGGGTACCTGAGTGCGGAGTTTTATTTAATGTGTGTACACATGAGTTTGTAAATCCTCTTGTCAATGAAGGTTATCACTGCAGTAAGATTAAATTCCATTCTGAGCCGGTATATATTTTATATAGATATCAACAGCATGGGCTTACAAGGTCTCTGTAGGAATTCCCAGGAAAGATAAAGTTAATTGTTATTAGCAGGCTAAGGAAAATCAAGATGACACAAACGAATTTGATTGTGTGTTGTTGTTTTTACTCAGAAAGAACAGTCTTGCAACCATGTGGCTGCCACACTTTTTGCTGCTTCACACTACATGGCTGAAGGAATCGACACTGTGCCAGCAGACAAAACGTGTACACACTACAAATGTATGTGGAAGGGGCATGCTGCCAAGAAAACAGCACCAGCTGCTCTCGATGACATACAAATTGTTAAGTAAGTTTGTATAATAATTAATATTAAGGAAATTAGGTTTGCGTTACCTAGAGGTTTACATCAGAGTGTGATCTATATTTCAGAACATAAGTCTCAAAGTTAAAATATAGAGCTTGTTAACTACAACAGCTACAAGACTGGGGAAAAGAGAAACAGTGATATTTAGAAAGTGCATCATCAAAAAACTATGCATTTTACATTTTGTCAAGAGACGAGGGCGGTGGTGTATGTTTGTGTGTAGATCAATTTCTGGAAAACTACAACATTATGTTTAGGTTAGAAACAAACCAGCCCTGAAAGTGGCAAGTATTTTACTCGCCATAGTGAGTAGAAGCATGCAACTGGTGAGTAGAAGTTTTCATCTACTCGCCAAATGCGAGTGAAGATGCTGAATAAAATTGTTGGTTTGGTTCATAAAATTTGCTCTCTGGCTGGTATGTTTTCAGAATCATTAGCCAGAGGCTAGTGCATCGTTTTTTTTACTTTCAGGGCTACAAGCTTAGAAAGCTAAACACATTTTTTTACTTTTAGGACTACAAGCTTAGAAAGCTAAACACATTTTTGACTTTCAGGGCTACAAGCTTAGAAAGCTAAACACATTTTTGACTTTCAGGGCTACAAGCTTAGAAAGCTAAACACATTTTTGACTTTCAGGGCTACAAGCTTAGAAAGCTAAACAGATTTTTTTTTTAAACACAGGGAAGCGTGATTTCCTGAGGGACAGTTTTGCTACTGCGCTATGCTAGGTTGCCACTTACCTTATTCGACGTGGATGCTGGTTTTTAGCTAAGCATTGTCCTTGTGAAATGTACTGCGTTCAGTATCGTTATATATGTGAGTTTGACAGACTGGGGCAACTTGTTTTAGCATTTGTACCCAGCATAAGATTTGCTTCAGTGTCAAGTAAAAAAAAAAATTCATTTTCAGGTATGCTTCAAGACAAGACAAGTTTCCCCGGACAACTCTTCAAGGCCTCAATTTTGACCCGAGAAGTCCGGATGCAAGGAAGCGCGACTAAGAGATCTTCAACAACCGGTACCAACCGTTTGAAGTTTGGTTTGGTTTGTTTGTTTGCTTAACGCCCAGCCGACCACGAAGGGCCATATCAGGGCGGTGCTGCTTTGACATTTAACGTGCGCCACACACAAGACAGAAGTTGCAGCACAGGCTTCATGTCTCACCCAGTCACATTATTCTGACACCGGACCAACCAGTCCCAGCACTAACCCCATAATGCCAGACGCCAGGCGGAGCAGCCACTAGATTGCCAATTTTAAAGTCTTAGGTATGACCCGGCCGGGGTTCGAACCCACGACCTCCCGATCACGGGGCGGACGCCTTACCACTAGGCCAACCGTGCCGGTAACCGTTTGAAGGCTGCATATAGTTATGATATACTGCACTAGGGTTTTCAAGGTGTGATATTTTTTTTCCAATACCAGTTAATTAAGTTAGTAGCAACAATTAACTGTTCTGTCAAGTGAAAAATGTATGTAGTTTCGATATGGACAGGTAAAATCAGTACTTTGTTTACAGCGAGGGAGGGTACGTAGTGCTGTCACCTCTGTGTGTGAGTTCAGGTTTAATTTTTTAAATGCATGCAGTTAAGACAGAAGGTTGTGGAAGCTGGTAAGAACTTGTGTCAGAGGATAGTAAGAAGTGTTTCGGCTTCGTACGGACTATACCATCATCCAAGACTTTTGTGTATTATTCGGAGAACGTATCAGAGCCGAGGACATGTGTTGTGAACAGCGATTCTCAGTGATGAAAGTGTAGTGTGTGTAATGCCGGACTGTGTTCTTCTTTAACGTCGGAATGGCAAGGAGGTATTTTGTGAGATTTTTTATGATTTGATATCCATGTACTGATGATTTGATTCAATAGCGAAATGTTTGAAATGTTCATTCGCTTTGTGCCATGTTTGTCGTTCAAGAGCGTGTTGTCACCATCCCTTATGAATGTGCCGATATGGACGTGTGTAAATGTTGGTGCAGACATGAGCGTTTGAGCGAGTGAATTCAGAAGCCCCGTGCATGAAAAAGTCATTACCGGACAACTAAATCAGCAAACATAGAAATTCCTTGTCATACACATCGATCTGATCAAGGTAATATTGTTAGCACTTTTTTTCCCATTTATTTCACAGTTATTTGTTATTTGTTTGAGGAAATTATAATGCAATTCACCGATTTTAAAAAACATGATTCCAATTGTCTCCCTTAAACAAATTTGTATGTACAAAATGTGTTACTTTTTTTTCTCAAGGCTATATCAAGGACAATTCTTATTGAAGTGATTGTGGGACCGTGCACAAGCTGACAGACTTGAACTCAAAAGTTGCAGAAGATTCTTGGTTGCGACTTTTGAGTTCAAGCCGATCAGTTTGTGCACAGTCCCAAGATTTGTCTATATTTATTTATCACTGAAAATAAAATACAGTTTTTCTTTTAATTAAACTGTAGATATGTCAAAGACTGTTTTGAATAATTTTGGGGGGTAATTTTCTTTAAGAAATAAATCAAATGAATGCACAAATTGTGTACTAAAGTGTCGGTACAAGGGAGACAATTTGAAGCCATTTTAAAAAACAAAGCAGTGTATTGCATAATAATATCCTTCAATTATGACAAGAAATAAGGAATAAACGTCTCTTGGCATGTTGTCTACCTAATTATCTTGATCGCATTTATTTAAAGTGGAAATCGTTTTGTTCGTAAGCTCACATACAATCATTTATGAAACAAACTCGGACCAGACCAGAGATTTGATTGATAATGGGACCTTTATTCTATACAGTACCAGAGTAAATTATATAAACCATTACATGACAAAATAAGCTTCTTGCTCTTTGGAGTGATGTGGCCTTTGACAGCTCATCAACCCAGTAATGTAGACCTGCCTTTTTTACAAAGTAGGTACATGTATGCATACCGAAAGATCACCATATGTGTAAAACCATACTGCAGTGTCATTTTTCAGTAGAGAAGTAACAGAAAAAGAGCGTATGTTCTCCTTCAGCTTCATGTTGTCTTTCTTCAAGCCAGAAGCATCTTCAGTCAGACTATTTAGTATTAATCACAGAGGCCTGTTATGTAATTGTCATCTGCAGCTCTGCCAACTTGAGGTAGTCTGTGTTCCAATAACAATATCCTCACAGGTAGTCGTGTCCCTCTTTGCAAAGGCATGATCTGGCCCTGGTCCTAAGCTCTCACTAGATGCGGAGGACAAAGGAATGGCTGCTTCTGTAAATACAAAATCAAATGTATACATTAGCAATAGAATTAGCATCAATGATCTTGTTATCAGATTACACATGCATCACACTCACAGCATTTAAGCATGAAAATACATGAGGGAAATAACTCCTGAAATTGAAAAAAACCTTAGGGGTGCGGGAGATGCTCCCAGGAAATTATTTCGGAGTGTTCTATGCAAAATCAAAATTGTAGAAATCTAGTGCTATTTTTGTTGTTGCATCAATTCAATGGTACATTTCTGGGAATAAAAAAAAAGATTCAGCATGAGCTTTATCGTGATTGGCGGCCTATACCCCAGACGGGGTCACAGGCGTAGGTGAGGAGGTGAGGTGAGCTTTATCGATGTCTTGAAGACTGCATCACTATCTGTATCAAGTAACCTCCTTAATCTTCTCGATTCAAGAGTCGGTTGATTGAATGCACGTGGCTTGTCGACATATGTCTATATCTTGTTTGTTTGTTTGTTTTCTAAAATCTTGAATCTGTTTCGTGACCCTTCCTATGCATCCGTTTTGGGCTGCCGATTCATTTTAAATTTCTTATACACTGATGTAGGAAGACAATTTGAAGTCAGCAGATCATAAATTGATAAAAACAAACAAAGCTTACTTGGCTCTGAGTCTCGTCCAGATCCGAAGATATTTTCAGCGTTGACACTGGGGGGTGGGAGCAACACCGCTTGCTTGTCGTCGGTCTTCAGCGGACAAAGTCACGTCTCCGACCAGTACCTTGTCCTTCTGCTAGAGTCACTTGTTCTTGATGTTCTCTCAAATCCAAGATTAAGGGTGGGTACGAAGTCAACGGAGTTGGCATCGTTGATAGCCGTGCCATTGCCAGACACGAAGTGACGCGAGCAGACTTTTCAATGGCACGACAAACCCCTGTCGTCGGATTGCTTACACCCATCGCGTCCTTCGCTGTTGCGCCTTCGCACTTGCACCCATCGGAAAGCCATACAATGACAAATTCTGTCCACCGTATTTCTCTTTCTTCATTCCACCGTTGCACTTGCAGTTGTAAACACAACAGTTTGCCTCGTCGTCTCCGCACTTTACTTTGCACCAAGCCTCGTTGTCACCCTCCGCGGGTTAGGGGGAGTCCCATATTGGTTGGGACGAGAACGAATTTACCCGATGCTACCCAGCATGTCGTAAGAGGCGACTAACGGTTCTGTTTCTCCTTTTACCCTTGTTAAGTGTTTCTTGTATAGAATATAGTCAATGTTTGTAAAGATTTTAGTCAAGCAGTATGTAAGAAATGTTAAGTCCTTTGTACTGGAAACTTGCATTCTCCCAGTAAGGTCATATATTGTACTACGTTGCAAGCCCCTGGAGCAATTTTTTGATTAGTGCTTTTGTGAACAAGAAACAATTAACAAGTGGCTCTATCCCATCTCCCCCCTTTCCCCTATCCCATCTCCCCCCTTTCCCCGTCGCGATATAACCTTGAATGGTTGAAAACGACTAACGGTTCTGTTTCTCCTTTTACCCTTGTTAAGTGTTTCTTGTATAGAATATAGTCAATGTTTGTGAAGATTTTAGTCAAGCAGTATGTAAGAAATGTTAAGTCCTTTGTACTGGAAACTTGCATTCTCCCAGTAAGGTCATATATTGTACTACGTTGCAAGCCCCTGGAGCAATTTTTTGATTAGTGCTTTTGTGAACAAGAAACAATTAACAAGTGGCTCTATCCCATCTCCCCCATTTCCCCTATCCCATCTACCCCCTTTCCCCGTCGCGATATAACCTTGAATGGTTGAAAACGACGTTAAACACCAAATAAATAAAGAAAGAAAGCCTCATTGTCGATTTTTCCTTTTGCCCCCTAGTTCCGGTAGATCTGACAATAAACTTCACAGCGCATGCGCCAGAATTTAAGTGAAAAAGGTCTATTGGCCCTTTGTTGGCGTGCCAGCAAACACCATACATAAAATTGCCAGCAAAACGCCACAAATGGGCCAATGCAGGCAAACCATGCATGTACCAGCTCTGGGCCATCAATGGCGAGCCAACAATGGGCCAACTAAGGAATTTTACTGGCCGACAGTATTACTGGAATGCAATACCGGGCCAGTTATGGTTTGCCAACTAAGGCCCAGTTATGGCTTGCTTTGCCAAACTTGCCAGCAAAAAAACATAAATGGCCCAGTTCTGGCAAGTTTATTGGGTCACTGTCTCTCTCTGTCTTTCTCTCTGTCTCTGTATCTGTCTCTCTCTCTCTCCCCCCCCCCCCCCCCCACCTTCATATCTCCGTGCAATGAATCGTGTGGGTGTATTTATTTGCGTGTGCGTATGTGAGTGGCTGTGTGTGTGTGTGTGTGTGTGTGTGTGTGTGTGTGTGTGTGTGTGTGTGTGTGTGTGTGTGTGTGTGTTTACGCGCGCGTGTGTGCGGAAGGGCGAGAGCGAGAGGGGCGAAAACGAGAGAAAGAGGGGGGGGGGAGGGAAGAGAGAGGGAGAGGGGGGGGGCGAGAGAGATAGTGAGAGCGAGAAAGAGAGAGAGAAAGGGAGGGAGGGACAGACAGACGGACAGAGAAAGAAAGAGAGAAAGAGAGAGAGAGAGAGAGAGAGAGAGAGAGAGAGAGAGAGAGAGAGAGAGAGAGAGAGAGAGAGAGAGAGAGAGAGAGAGCGCGCATCGGGCTATTTACTCCTAAACCTTCACCTATAATCAACCTGTATTGACTAACATGAAGACCACAACACTTTTTCACGGATTCCACAAGACATCCAACGGTCAAATCTGACCACCAAAAACAAAAGGAAAGGCCCTGCTTCTCCACGTGGGGTACACACACACATACACACACACACACACACATACACACACACACACAGATATCCTGAGGGCAAATGCATAGTGTCACCCCTAAAATGTACTAATGGACTGAGCTGTAAGCGATTGGACTCGTCTACTTTGGTCAGTGCGGGTAGGGAGGGCTGTTCCAAGTACAGCGCGACTGTTCGCATAATCGCCTCCAATTTGCATGCATGGACTCGGCCGTCAGCAAAGAGACAGGTCTATTTAGTTGAAAGTAGGTAGAGAGGGTAGAACTGAAAACATAGCGTTGCCTACAACATGAAAACTGTTTCTCTCTTCGCGAACAGGGCGTCCGCTCTACGCAACGCACCCCTGCTTTCTATATTCGATCGACACTCGGTTGTTTCGTTTACAAAGACACACATGCTAATGTACTGTGTCCTTACTATCTCGGGCCCACGTGTACTGTGTCCTTACTATCTCGGGCCCACGTGTACTGTGTCCTTACTATCTCGGGCCCACGTGTACTGTGTCCTTACTATCTCGGGCCCACGTGTACTGTGTCCTTACTATCTCGGGCCCACGTGTACTGTGTCCTTACTATCTCGGGCCCACGTGTACTGTGGCCCTACTATCTCGCACACACATGTACTTTTGTCGTTCTATATCGCGCACACATGTAATGTGGCCTTACTATGTCTTACATATCTGTACTGGGCCCCTACTATTCGTGCACACATGTATTGTGGCCCTACTATCTTGTGCACACGTGTACTGTGGCCTTAATATCTCTTGCACACCTGTATTTGTGTCCTTACTACTCTCGTACACACCTGTACTGTTGCACTACTATCTCATACACATGTGTACTGTGGCCTTAATATCTCATACACACCTGTACTGTGGCCCTAATATCTCATACACACCTGTACTGTGGCCTTAATATCTCATACACACCTGTACTGTGGCCCTACTGTCTTGTGCGTCCATGTTTATACTGTAAAGCAGACAGAAGCAATCGACTAAGAAGTGAGCAGAGAAGAAAGACCTAAACGACTATTGCTTTGTTTGCATGTGACAAGACGTGAGCAGAGAAGAAAGACCTAAACGACTATTGCTTTGTTTGCATGTGACAAGACGTGAGCAGAGAAGAAAGACCTAAACGACTATTGCTTTGTTTGCATGTGACAAGACGTGAGCAGAGAAGAAAGACCTAAACGACTATTGCTTTGTTTGCATGTGACAAGACGTGAGCAGAGAAGAAAGACCTAAACGACTATTGCTTTGTTTGCATGTGACAAGACGTGAGCAGAGAAGAAAGACCTAAACGACTATTGCTTTGTTTGCATGTGACAAGACGTGAGCAGAGAAGAAAGACCTAAACGACTATAGCTTTGTTTGCATGTGACAAGACGTGAGCAGAGAAGAAAGACCTAAACGACTATTGCTTTGTTTGCATGTGACAAGACGTGAGCAGAGAAGAAAGACCTAAACGACTATTGCTTTGTTTGCATGTGACAAGACGTGAGCAGAGAAGAAAGACCTAAACGACTATTGCTTTGTTTGCATGTGACAAGACGTGAGCAGAGAAGAAAGACCTAAACGACTATTGCTTTGTTTGCATGTGACAAGACGTGAGCAGAGAAGAAAGACCTAAACGACTATTGCTTTGTTTGCATGTGACAAGACGGGAGCAGAGAAGAAAGACCTAAACGACTATTGCTTTGTTTGCATGTGACAAGACGTGAGCAGAGAAGAAAGACCTAAACGACTATTGCTTTGTTTGCATGTGACAAGACGCGAGCAGAGAAGAAAGACCTAAACGACTATTGCTTTGTTTGCATGTGACAAGACGTGAGCAGAGAAGAAAGACCTAAACGACTATTGCTTTGTTTGCATGTGACAAGACGTGAGCAGAGAAGAAAGACCTAAACGACTATTGCTTTGTTTGCATGTGACAAGACGTGAGCAGAGAAGAAAGACCTAAACGACTATTGCTTTGTTTGCATGTGACAAGACGTGAGCAGAGAAGAAAGACCTAAACGACTATTGCTTTGTTTGCATGTGACAAGACGTGAGCAGAGAAGAAAGACCAAAACGACTATTGCTTTGTTTGCATGTGACAAGACGTGAGCAGAGAAGAAAGACCTAAACGACTATTGCTTTGTTTGCATGTGCAGATACGTACGACATCAGATGCGAAACAGATGTCACCGGGCAATATTTACGTCTTGAGAAGCTTGAACAGCCCGGCTATGGCTGGAGATTTCACATTATTTTCTGTGAAGTTACTGTTTTGGGTAAGTCTACCTTTCATATCTACCTCGTCACATGTTATTCAGGTCATGTTTATAGGTACAGAAAAAACAAACATTTTTGATTCACCTGAGTAATTAGTGAGTCTTTGTACTCTTCCGTGTCCCTCAGTATGGACGGACGGGCGTCTGAACGTCAGTAGACAAAAAACTTATAATGTTGAGGTTATCTTGGGTGTTTTTCAAGATAGAGCTTTTAAACTTTGCACGCATTAATTCAGAGTTTGATGATTGTCTCGTCATGACCCCAGTCTGGGGTCACACCAGGGTCATGTTCGATTTATAAACACTTAAAGCACACTCAGCTTCACGCACACCATCAGTTTCTGGTCACAGACACTGTCAGGCTTTTCCACACTGTACAAACACCCTTTCGTTAAACACTCACCACTAGACATCCTAAGTGCCCTCCGTAAAGAGCGAGCATTTTTCAAAAAAAATATTTTTGAGTGGCCAGACTGATGGTCTAACCCACAATCGTACGCCTCGTTTTGGCGCTAGAACTAACTTTTAAAATTTAAATAATAAATGGACAGCTTGTTACACAGACATTTTTAAATCATAAAAGAATGTTTTTTTCTCATCAAAAAATGATCAGTACAATTCGAAGTGTTGAAAGTTTGAAAAAAGGGAGCCTTGTAACAAGTCACACAAGGTCGTGTTTGCCCAAGCAGATGAATTTTCTATATTTCGCTTGCTTCTTTGAAACCAACCGCCGCCGATAAGTTCGTGTGTCTCGCAGTCGTTTGTTGCATTTTAAATTTAGAGGTACACAATGAAATAACGTGCTATATAACGTGCTATTGCAGATACAACGAGTCGCATTGAAATCACAAACTGACGACTACATTGTGAAAAAAAGGAATGTGGGTGACACGGGTCGACGATGGCCCAGGGGTAAAATAAACCAAGAAATCTTGTGTGTGGTTTACGCAAACTAAATAGCCATTCAAACGAACTGTGTCATTTAATGCTGTTAAATGCTATTACAAGGGTGTTCCATAAGGATAGAACTGCTTTTTCGTGAGAAGATGTATATCGTTCTGTAAACCATTTGAGGAAGACTAAGGCTTTAACGTTGAGGTTATTTTGGATGTGCTTGAAGCTTGACCTGTGAAACTTTGTACACTTCTAGGATGTAATAATCTCCCGACCAAAGTTTGTTTGATCCTCGTCAAGTGAGGTCACATGGGGGTCATGTTTGATTCATAAAACAACTTTGCATTGACGTCATCTCAGACGTTTTTGAAGCTAGTGTCACAGTAGGGTCATGTTCAGGAAAACATAAAGTTGAGGTTTTCTACGATATTTTGGGTGATTTGTCTTGGCCAGCTAACAATTAATTTGGTCAATACAATTCTGTTTCTTGTAAAAATATCGATTTTTCACATGTACAGCGTGTTGAGTATGAGGCTAGTGATGGTGGTGGGAAGGGGGTCGGGGGTGCAAGTTTGTATATGTGGGATATTCTCAGGTTTATATATACTGTTCAAAAAAAGAAACGCATAGCTTGTAATATTTGGTTAATTTAGTTATATGGCTACAAGGATATCCACCAAACTGCAGAAAATGTTTATCTGGTCGTCGACCTTTCGTCCATTGCCACAAGTGAGCTCTGCACGTGACGCATGCGTTATCAGTGGCTACAATGTCAAAATTGCTCATTTGGCATGACCACTCGTCATGCTTCAGTGTAATCTCGTGAAACTCGGGGAATATTGAGCTCTCACCATGTCTTCCAAAACCCATAAAAGCGGATTGTTCGCCACAAAGAAATCAGACGACAATTCAGTGACGAAAGATGGCCCGATTGAGCAGAGAAGACCGCCAAATTGCATTGGGTCGTTTACAAGCAGGCCAAAGTCAAAGTGCAATCGCCAGGCACTTCCACGTGTCCCAGAGCACCATCAGTATACTGTGGGTCAGGTTTCAAGCCACTGGCTCCGTTGCTGACTTGCCACGAGCGGGAAGACCAAGGGCGACAACTGCTGCTCACGACCGCTTCATACGGCTCCGCCACCTCCGGAATCGTTTCCTGTCGGCCTCATCTTCTGTCCAGGCTCTCCCCGGGCCACACCGATTATCGGACCAGACCGTGCGGAACCGCCTGCATGAAGCTGGTTTGAGAGCTCGCAGACCTCACAGAGGAGCTGTCCTCACCCGCCGCCATCGCCAGAACTGAGTGCAGTGGGGCAACCAGCACCTTCGCTGGACCGTCCGGAATCACTGGAGACACGTGTGGTTCAGCGACGAGTCCTACTTCCTGCTCCAGCGACATGATGGTCGGAGGAGGGTCTACCGGAGAGTAAACGAACGTTACGCGCCCAACTGTGTGGATGAGGCACCCGTTCATGGTGGTGGAGGCGTCATGGTGTGGGGGGCGATCAATACCGCTGGAAGGAGCACCCTGGTGCACGTCCAAGGGCGCATAACTGCCCAGCGATACGTGGAGGAAATTCTGCGCCCACACGCCCTTCCTCTTCTGGCTGACCAGGATGCCATATTCCAGCAGGACAACGCTCGCCCGCACACAGCACGACTCACCACCCAGTTCCTCACCGACCACCATGTCCAGGTGCTTCCCTGGCCATCCATGTCGCCAGACATGAACCCGATAGAACACCTCTGGGATGAATTGGACAGACGTGTGCGCAGGCGAGAAGAAGCGCCGGCAAATCACCGCGATCTATTGCAGGCACTTCAGGAGGAGTGGGACACCATCCCACAGCAAGATATCCGGCATCTGATCCAGTCCATGCCCAGAAGGTGCCGGGCAGTTGTTGCTGCTCAAGGCAGTCACACCCCCTACTGACTTGACAGCCTCGGCACCCAATCGTATTGATTGACTGATTGATTTGAAGATGCAAATGAACTGTGTGTGCATTCAACTGTGTCCATACCAGATTTCAAACAAATAATCTAAATATTGGATTTTCTGTTAATTTTTTCGAAAAATAAAACAAATTTGGCAAGTAGCAACTATGCGTTTCTTTTTTTGAACAGTATAACTGAATGGAGAAATATTGTTGAAACTTGACGCAGTTTAAAGGTTTGATTACTTCCAGACATTTACAAGATATGATTGATCCTCGTCAAAGTTCAAGGTCACAGATCTACATGTTTAGGTAATGCTAACAAAAAACAAGTCGCATGAAGCGAAATTATGCATTTAGTCAATCTGTCAATTTCACAAAATAATACTGATTACACTGCATTTTACGAAAGAAAGCTTCGCCGATTACCGCAACTCAGGCTAAAACCGCTGAAATGAAAAACGTGATCGCTTGAAGTGACTAGCTAGAAAAGCGCAGTATCATACCGCTCTTCACAGAAACCGCTTTTCTGTATTCTCTTTTTATTTTTAGCTTGTATTTCATCAAAACATAACATGTCTATATGATTTTGGAATCAGGAAAATATAAGAAATAACATAACAATAATGTTGGATCGATTACTACAATTTCAATTCAATTAGAATTTTGAGATTTGTAAGGACCAAAATCCTTAATTGATTATTAAACTTCCAAACTGAAATGCAATCCCATAGTCCGGGCTTTGTCAAAGATTGATAGAACAAAATTTCAACCAATTTTATCGAAAATTGAAGGGGAGACAGTGCCGCCTAAACTATCACTAAAAGCCGGATATGACGTCAATAAAGACATTTATCGCAAAAAGGAAACAATGCTCTGGGGATATTATCTGAAAGAATGTTTATGTAAAGTTCCATGAATATCGGTCCAATGGTTTCCTTGGAATCGATACACACACACCCACACATAGACACCCACAGGTGCGCGGACGCGCGCACGCACGAACACACACACACACACACACACACACACACACACACACACACACACACACACACACACACACACATTCACTTCCAGGGTTTGACGGGGGCAGTGGCGTGGTGGTAAGACATCGGCCTCCTAATCGGGAGGTCGTGAGTTCGAATCCCGGTCGCTGCCGCCTGGTGGGTTAAGAGTGGAGATGTTTCCGATCTCCCAGGTCAACTTATGTGCAGACCTGCTAGTGACTTAACCCCCTTCGAGTGTA
Organism: Littorina saxatilis; assembly: GCF_037325665.1. Classification (NCBI taxonomy): domain Eukaryota; kingdom Metazoa; phylum Mollusca; class Gastropoda; order Littorinimorpha; family Littorinidae; genus Littorina; species Littorina saxatilis. The sequence continues at coordinate 48,378,745 of NC_090259.1, forward strand.
CAACACCAAATGCGCACGGAAACGATACCGTAAACCATGTCAGAGTTCGGTGGGTTATAGAAACACGAAAATACCCAGCATGCCTCCCCCGAAATCGGCGTATGCTGCCTGAATGGCAGGGTAAAAACGGTCATACACGTAAAACTCCACTCGTGCTAAAAAAAACAAAAAGTGAACGTGGGAGTCTGAGCACATGAACGAAGAAGAAGAAGAAGAAGAAACTTGTTATACATTGACATTGGTAGTTTTATTCTTCTTCTTCTTCGTCGTTCGCTAGATATTTTTATCATAAGAACCTTTTCTAAATTCCTATTAACTCGATGTTCTTTAACTATATGTATACATAAATGCATATTGTAAAGCAGTATGCATTGTTAGAGGATTTTTTAGTAGCAGTGTTTAAATGTCGAAGCTGCTTTTCCCAGTTTTACCAAAGAGACCGACTGTATGTTGTGTTGTTGTATTTGTCAGACTTGATTGTACCGAGTCCCTACACATGTTGTAATGCGCTTAGAGCCAAATATTTTTGTTTTTTGTAAGGGATAGGCGCAATATAAATACACTTTATTATTATTTAAGTTATTGAGACATCCCAGTGCATTTAGAGATTTATAGAGCAAATCGAGAAAATTCATTATTGAACGAAGCGCATAGCGCTGAGTTCAATAATTATTTTCGAGATTTGCTCTATAAATCCCTTAATGCACTGGGATTGTTTCAATAACGATATTGTCAGTACCGCCATAGAAAAAAGAAGATTCCAAACGCACACTTTGCTACGCGCATTTGAATAGCCATAACTGTGTGGTCAGGTCGTGTACAGTAAGATCTACTTTTGTGTGGGCCGGTGTCTCAAGTGTGTCGTGCTTTCGTCACACGCATTTTAATTTCTGTTCGTAAATTCCAGTGTAGCGTTAAAGCTGAACAGTGATGATCTTTCAGAGAGACCTCATTTGAACTCGGAGAAAGGACTGTGCTCTTCATTATTTGCGATTCGAAACCTTCAGTCGAGCGTCGATGGATTGACTGTGCGGAGTGACTCCCCTTGAATTGACTACCCCACGAAGGACTCGACGGTTCGCACATTTTCAAAATAAATGTGGCATATATCTCGTGTTGTATCTTCACTCATCGGGGAGTCTGATACTAAATATGAACGGTAAGAATGCTCTGAACCCTACACGTATTGTATCCCCATCGTTTTTTCGTTCACATTTGCCCAACATGTTAATTTGCTGAGCGGGGTTTATGTCGTCTGCTACTGCTAGGCTAGAACAATCGAACCACTGCAGTCTGCACTGTCACTGAGTCTGCACGAATAAGGCAGGCTGGTAATAAGTCTTATAATTATATGGTAAGAACGTTCTGAACCCTACACGTTTTCGATTACGATTGTTCTTGCCTTGAAATAATAATTCGGAAACCATTCATTTACTGAACTGATGCAGTCGTATTTCAGTGTAGTCTGCTAGAGTCGATCGAATCAGTCTTCCAAATGCTGTGTACGTTATCGGAATAACACTTGTGTTTTCTGTTAGCCGCTGGGAATTGTATACTAACTCATCATTTGGTAATGTGGATGATAAGCTACATGCCACTAACACAGCATGTTATGAGAAGAATCTATGCAAGTCGGCGAAAATGAGATGAAACACAGCGGCTTCTATTTTAGATCAGTGCCACTGTGGCACAGGCACATGCAATCTGTCACTGTCAGAAAAAAACCCACTTCTGCTTTAATTGAGAAGCAGGGAATTTATGGTCATTTGGTATTGTGGAGAATATAAGCTACATGTCATTAATTAATTCTGAGGATGAGAGTACAGTCTCGCTTTGGCAAAGGGCGTAAGAATACGCTCTGTGGAAAAGTTAGCGCACTCCAAGAGTGCGCTAACAGATTTAAGCGCATCGCCATTAGCCAATCAACTGGTTCACATCAGTCATGTGACACCAGTACTTACTGACTATTATTATTATTATATTATTATTATTATTATTATTATTATTATTATTTAAGTTATTGAGACATCCCAGTGCACTAAGGGATTTATAGAGCAAATCGAGAAAATTCATTATTGAACGAAGCGCATAGCGCTGAGTTCAATAATTATTTTCGAGATTTGCTCTATAAATCCCTTAGTGCACTGGGATTGTTTCAATAACGATATTGTCAGTACCGCCAGATAAAAAAGAAGATTCAAAACGCACATTTTGCAACGCGCATTTGGATAGGCGTAACTGTGTGGTCTGGTTTGTGTCAGATCTACTTTTGTCTGGGCTGTCTCAAGTGTGTCGTGCTTTCGTCACACGCAAACTCTTGTTTTAATTTCTGTTGGTAAATTCCAGTGTAGCGTTAAGCTAAAAAGTGATGATATTTCATAGAGACCTCATTTAAACTCGGAGAAAGGACTATGCTCTTAGTTATTTACGATTCGAAACCTTCATCGAGCTGACTGTGCAGAGTTTTGCCCCTTGCCAAGGTCGACGAAAAGCACATTTTCAAAATAAATGTGGCATGTTTCTCGTGTGGTATCTTCACTCAACGGGGAGTCTGGTACTAAATATGAACGGTAAGAATGCTCTGAACCCTACAAGTATTATATCCCTGTAACGTGTTGGTCTGGGTTCGTTTACGTAACATGCCAGATGGATGCAGATAATAGTCATTCATACAGAAGGACAGCCGACATTGTGTGTAGCAGGAAAAGGAAGGTACTTTATTTCTACGTATGTCTGCATACATAATTAACCAAGGGGAATTATTCATCAGCATACTACCTGATAGTATAGCAGCAGTTATCTCCTCAACATCTCCCCCTTTTACAAAAGGAATTAAAGAAACCATCTTTAACTTTATGAATACCAGAACATGCAACTTCCGACATAAATTCAAAATACCGAAACGGTTAACATAATGTTCTGATTCTTTTAACTTTTGTCTGTTCGCGATAATGTTCCGATTCCACTGTTACAGATTACCATCCGTCAAATGAACACACTGTTGCTTATCTTTACTGGATAGCGTTCATAAACTTTAACAAAAGAAAACGAATCTGAAATATTATTTCTCGGTACGTTCCGATACCTCCGGAACACTGGAAATCTGGTGTACACAGAAATTACTGTTCTTCAAATCTCGCTGGCTTCTTTACAGTTCGGCCACTCCGAGTTACGTAGTCTCCGGGTGTCGGAGTACTGTCCTCGGTATCCACACTGCTATCTGGTGGAGGATCAGGGTCAACACCTGTAACGGTGTCTGGTATCTCTTCCGGTACTGGATCCGCTTCTCTGCTGGCTGGAGCTGGAGCCACCGGACGAAGACGAAGATGTTTCCGGTTGCGTCTTCGGTCCCCAGTAGGTGTACGGACGATGTAGGATCTTGGTGCACACTGCTCTCGCACCTCAGCTGGAAGTTTCCCCCCCTTCTCACCGTCACACTTGACGAAGACTTGGTCGCCTGGCTGTAGAGGTGAAAGCGACTGTACCCCGTGGTGCCTGTCGAATGTCTGCTTCTGCCTCCTTTTGGCTGCTTCGTCACGCTGTTGTAGTTCGTCTCGGTTGATGTTCTTCGGTTTCAAGTTCTCAGGAAGACATGGTAGGGTGTTTCGAAGTCGTCTTCCGAACGCTAGTTCTGCTGGACTTGCTCCAAGGGCAGGTATCGATGTTGAACGATACACCAACAGTCCCAAGAAAATGTCGTCATGGCAAAGAATCCTTTTCGCGATTTTCACCGCGCTTTCCGCCTCGCCGTTTGCCTGAGGGTTGTGAGGGCTAGACGTTACGTGCTTGAAACACCAATCTCTCGAAAATGCTTGAAACTCGGCCGACGTAAATTGTGTACCATTGTCTGATACAAGAGTCTCTGGAATCCCATGACGAGCGAAAATGTTCTTGAGCTTCAGAATCACTGTTCTGGACGTTGTATCTGGTAGGTAAGTTACATCCAGGTATCTGGAATAATAGTTCATCACGACGAGGTAGTTCTGTCCATTCAGTTCCATCAAGTCAGTTCCCACTCTCTGGAATGGTCTCTCTGGCAGAGCTGATGGAATCAATGGTTCTGAACGCTGAGTGGGTAGGCGCTCGGTGCAGAAGTTGCACTTGGCTACCCGATCCTGGATGTCCTTGCTAATGCGAGGCCACCACACACATTGGTTGGCTCGCTCCCTACACTTGTTCACACCTTGATGTCCATCATGGATGTGTTCCAGTATATCTTTCCTCATGCTGAAAGGAATCACGATTCTGTTGCCCTTGATGAGTAGTCCGTTGTTTACAGTAAGTTCTCCTCTCACTGCAAACAAATCTCTGGCTGCTAGCTTCACATCTTCTTTGTACCGCGGCCACCCAGTCTCGGTGTACTCGAGCGCTGTTTTCAGGTTGACGTCTTTGAGAGTGTCTGCCCGAATCTGCTCAAGCCTGCGGTCTGACATTGACCACGAGGATGCGACTGTGTCGACGTAAGCTTCTACGTCGTTCTGTAGTTCTTCTTGTCGAAGAGAAGTTTTGCCTCCCGTCAAGGGACTACGTGAAAGTGTGTCCGCCACGAACATCTCTTTTCCGGGGTTGTATCTGGCTTCGGGTTTGAAACGCATCAAACGCATGAGCATGCGTTGGCAACGCAGTGGCGTATCCGTTAAGTCCTTTGTGTTTATCAAGGGTATGAGGGGTTTGTGATCTGTGCACAATACAAACGTTTCGAGGCCAACCAGGTATCTCTCGAATTTCTCACACGCCCACACTGTCGCGAGACACTCTTTCTCTATCTGAGCGTAGCGTTCTTCAGCTTCTGTGCGTGTTCTGGAACAGAAAGCCACAGGACGAAGTCCCTCTTCGTGTTCCTGCAACAACACTGCGCCCAGTCCGTAACTGCTTGCGTCAGCGCTCACCGTCGTTGGTTTAGCTGGATCAAAGAACGCCAAGGTAGGTGCTGTGGTCAGTAAGCGCTTCACTTTGGCGAACGCTTCTGCCTGTTCTGGTCCCCACGACCACACACTTTCTTTCGTCAGTAGCTGATTCAATGGTCTCAGGACTGAAGACAGGTTTGGGAGATAGCGACCAAGATAGTTCACCATACCCAGGTACCGCTTGAGTTCAGTCACGTTCGTTGGTTTCTACCATGTTGCTGATAGCCTCAACTTTCGACGTGTCAGGTCGAATGCCGTCTTTGCTGATGAAGTGTCCAAGAAAGTTTATCTCAGACTTGTTGTACTCACACTTTTCGTCGTTCAGCCGTAGACCCACTTCTTGCAGTCTGGCATGTACTTGATGAAGAAGACGAGCATGTTCTTTATTGTCTCGTGAGTGGCAAAGGATGTCGTCGTAGTAGCATACAACGCCTGGAATGTTCACCAGAATCTCTGTCATAATTCTCTGGAAGATTTCTGGTGCTGAGCTGATCCCAAAGGGTAGGTGCGTGAAGAAATAACGCCCGAAAGGAGTTATGAAAGTAGTGAGTTTGGCAGTTTCTCTGTCAAAGGGTATCTGCCAAAATCCCGATGCAGCGTCGAGCTTCGAGAACACTGATGATCCACGTAGCTGGTGTATGACGTCGTCTACTGTCGGCATCATGTAGCGTTCACGCTCGACAGCCTGGTTCAACTTCTTCAGATCAACACAGATTCAAATCTTGCCGTTCGGTTTCACCACCGGTACGATAGGCGCTACCCATTCTGTAGGCTCTGTGATCTCCTCGATGAAGTTTCCTTCTTTCATTCTCTTCAATGCCTCCTTCACTTTGTCCATGAGAGGAATAGGAATGCGTCGTGCCACCGGAACGGAGTAAGGAACTGCTCCTTCTCTCAGCTTTATCTTGACTGGTGTACATTTCACTTCACCGAAGTTCACACTGTTCAGTCTTTTCACTAAACCCATGGAGTTTGCCGTCTTTCTGCTCAGAAGGTTGTCTGTTTCATTGTCAATGACGTACACTTTGACAGGCAGGTCTGTCACTGTCGACTGGAAACTTCCCATGACGTTCAGTTTACCACCTGGACTTATCAGTCTTACAGTCTCACATGGCTGTAGTTTCGGCTTTCCCAAAAAGCTCCAGGTTCGCTTGTTCACGATGTTCACATCTGCACCGGTGTCTATTTTGAAGTTCACCTTTCTGTGTAAAATGTTGATATCGACTCTCCATGGTTCTTCACCACTGTCCACAGAATCAACAAAAAAGTCTCTTCAGTCACCTGTGGTACGTTGTTTGCTGGTGCTGAATTAACCTCGTTCACACTTTTGCTTCTACACACACGAGCAAAATGTGAGATTTTATGACACTTGTTGCATCTCTTTCCATGTGCTGGACACTGTCCCCGTTGGTGCGTTCCGCCGCACTTGCTACACGCGCCTGTGGTGCTCCGCGCCCCTGTGGTGCTCGTCGGTTTGTTGCCAGCCGCCACTGGTCGTCTTTTGTACTTGAAAGAGGCCGCGTCGAGCGATGCACTTGCTGTTTGACCTCTTTGCTGCTGTATTTCTGATTTCACTTGTTCCTGTTGTCTAGCAAACGTCACTGCTTTTTCTAGAGTCAGGTCGCTTTGAAGTTGAAGTTTCTCTGAACATTCACTATCGTTGCACCCGAGAACGAGCCTGTCTCTGATTGCATCATCTTTGTTTTCAAAATCAGCATACTGTGTCAAATCAAACAATGCACGCACGTACTGTTCCACTGTTTCTCCTTCCTTCTGGTCTCTTCTGTAGAATTTTGCTCTCTCGTGAATCACGTTTCGCTTTGGTGCAAAGTGCGTGTCCAAACGAGCAAGAACAATGTCAAACTTGTTTCCATTTTCTTCAGAGAGGTTAAACTGGGCTAGTATCTTCTCTGCATCACTCCCCATTGAGTATATGAGACTACTAACTTGTACTATCTGCTCTTCTTTGTTCAGCTTCGATGCGATTCTGTATCGAAGAAAGCGCCGTTTCCAATCTGGCCATGCCGACGGGTTGTCGAATGGAAAATTCGATGGAGGTTTAAATGTCATCGCGTCCAGATCTAGTCTACCAGAACAGAGTACTCACGCGCTGCCACCATGTAACGTGTTGGTCTGGGTTCGTTTACGTAACATGCCAGATGGATGCAGATAATAGTCATTCATACAGAAGGACAGCCGACATCGTGTGTAGCAGGAAAAGGAAGGTACTTTATTTCTACGCATGTCTGCATACATAATTAACCAAGGGGAATTATTCGTCAGCATACTACCTGATAGTATAGCAGCAGTTATCTCCTCAACAATCCCCATCGTTTTATCGTTCACATTTGCCCTACATGTTAATACACCACTGAACAGTTCCGCGGCCATTGCGACAGTGCGCATGCGTAGCATTTTTTTCGAGTAAACAACGCGTCGTTCTAGCTTCTCAGCAACTTGAAACATGTGCGATTTGAGCGAGATTTCCATCCAGAAGGTGCGACTGTGGAGCACTGAAGCATCAAAAACCTTGTCGTGTGTACGGAAAAAGAGTGTGGAAGTTGCACACGAGGAACTTGTAGCTAGGTAAGTTTTATTTCTTTCGTTATTTACTCTTTGCAATGATGCGATGTGTTGTTCATTCCCAAGACCGGTTTTCCGCCCTGTAAGTTGTAACACTAACAGTAACTTAGTAAGTGCTCTCTCTTCAGATACGCTTAACTTTTCAGTTGATTAAAGTCAAAAACTTAAATAAGTGCCGTTGATATGTCCACGGAATCTAACTTACTATGAAGCATATTCCGATTTGGGATGCATACAAATGATACATGTTGCGATAGTTTACATGCTAAAATTTTCCATTTTCAATCTGACGTGTGGGTAACGGATTATAAGAAACAAACATGCATACTAAGTTGCCACTGCCAGTTTGTATACCTGCTAAGCTTCCCCCAGGCTGAGTCGGTGAGTATTTTGTAAGTTTACATACAAAATGGTGATGAGGGGAAAAAAAGAATGCCTTCCACAGGTGCGAAAAACTGTGATTTGATCTCAAGGCCTTTTTGTTTTAGAGCTTTTCCTGCTTTGGAACTTGGGAGATGGGATTCCTGTCGACCGTGAAGCAGAAAATGCAGAGAGGGTGCTTCTTCGGGAGTACAAGCAGAAGTTGTATGTGAAAGGGGTGCTTTATCCTAATCCATTCATCATCACAACTGGATTGAAAGGCAGCAAGATGGGCGATTCATGTGGCCAAGCGTCTTCGTCACCGGGTGCCTGTGAGTGTGAGCTCGACCTCATGCATCGCCTCGTCAACGAGTTTTAAGGAGGAAAGGCTTACAGGTAGGAAACCTCTCTACTTAAAAAAAAAATCATATTTGCACTTTACTTTTGAAAAAGAGAATGGTTCAAGTTGAATTGCAAGATGGTTTGTGTGGCCTAACAACATTTTGGTTTCAGTGAACAGGGAATGTGTCAAAATCTGAAAAACCAGCATACAAGTATTAATACACACTAAAATTATGCCTGTCGCTGTCAGCAATATATGTTATACTAGAGGAATACCCGGCTTCGCCGGGGTGAATCGCGAGACAGAGACAGACAGCGTGGCGGTTCATCACAATCACCTCTGCAGGCGAAGTCCTGTCAAACGGGATTGAGAATTTTAGAGCTTATTTCTTAGCCCTATATTATCTGTTGTGGCTTCTCAAATGCCAGAACATACAGACAGACAAAAGCCGTTAGACCCCATCACAAACAGAACTCTACAATCCACAGGTTTTTGCCCACACACACACACACAAACACACACACAGAGAAGCCGTATCTATATATATATATCTATATCTATAAATATATAGAGATAGGTGAGAGTGTATTTTTCGCGTGGCTATAAATTGATTCGACCTTTTCACTTTGACAGTAAGAACAACTTACGGGTGCAAGGGAAGCGTTCTGGACAGCGCAGTGACATTCTAAAAATAGTTACTCAGAAACGGGAATTTGGGGTGAACGGCGCGAGACAGAGACAGACAGCGTGGCGGTTCACCACAATCACCTTTGAAGGCGAAGTCCTGTCAAACGGGATTGAGAATTTTAGAGCTTATTTCTTAGCCCTATATTATCTGCTGTGGCTTCTCACATGCCAGAACATACAGACAGACAAAAGCCGCTAGACCACATCACAAACAGAACTCTACAATACACAGGTTTTTGCCCACACACACACACAAACACACACACACACACAGAGAAGCCGTATATATATATGCATATCTGTATCTATAAATATATAGAGATAGGTGAGAGTGTATTTTTCGCGTGGCTATAAATTGATTCGACCTTTTCACTTTGACAGTAAGAACAACTTACGGGTGCAAGGGAAGCGTTGTGGACAGCGCAGTGGACAGCGCAGTGACATTCTAAAAATAGTAATAGTAACTTACAACTGAACGGGAAAGCCACACGAAGGAAGGGAGATAAACGCCAAACACTGGAGAAGATAAGGAAGAGTTACTTATAATGGTGAAATGAACACAAAAACCAAAATCAGTTCAGCGCTGCGCGCTGAGAGCACGTGTTGAAATATCTCATCGATGATATTGTGTCCGGGGTGTAGCTGAATACGGTGTCCAAATTTGAAAAAGATCCACCGAGAACTTTGGCGTTGTGATGTGGTGTAGCGGCTATGGTGTGTCGGTATGGGGGCCCGGGTAGCTGAGGTGGAACCAAAATCGGTTCAGCGCTGCGCGCTGAGAGCACGTGTTGAAATATCGACCAGGTTGTGTCCTGTACCGGGTCAACCTGAATATGCCCACCAAATTTGAAGCAGATCCATCGAGAACTTTGGCCGTGCATGGCGAATACACAAATACACAAATACACAGATACACAAACACACAGACACACACACAGACTCAAGTCGTATATATATATAGATACATATAATTAAAAAAAAGTGCAGTGATACTGATAGTGACAGTTAATCAGCAATGACTGAACAGACTTTCTAAATTCAGGGATGGTCAAATCATCTGATCTGACTAATGGCCAGGGGCGAGTACAAAATATCCGCTGTGCTAGTTAAAACCGCTTGGCAACTCGCCTGGTTGGCTAGTGAAAATTCTCGTCAAATCCAACACTTCTGGTTGTAATACTCTAGTTTCAAAACGTTATAAACAATGCAGTTATAGCAACTGTGGTTTGTACCCGGCAAGCAATTCTTTTTGGTGGACTGGACTTTCTTGAAATGACTCGCCTGTCTGGCAAGTTAAGATTTTGAGATCTGGCCATCCCTACAATCAATCAATCAATATGAGACTTATATCGCGCATATTCCGTGGGTACAATTCTAGGCGCACTGCAATGATGCCGTGTGAGATGGAATTTTATATAATGCCAGTAGATTGCAGCCATCTCGGCGCATATTTACCTTTCACGGCCTATTATTCCAAGCCACACGGGTATAGGTAGACAATTATTAACTGTGCCTAAGCAATTTTGCCAGGAAAGACCTTTTTGTCAATCGTGGGATCTTTAACGTGCACACCCAATGTAGTGTACACGGGGGGAGGGTTCGGACACCGAAGAGAGTCTGCACACAAAGTTAACTCTGTGAAATAAATTTCCGCCGAACCTGGGATCGAACTCACGCTGATAGTGGCCAACTGAATACAAATCCAGCGCACTACCAACTGAGCAATTTGTCATGTTCAACTTGGTAAATTCTCCTAAATGATGCTTTAGTAAAAGTTGTTGTCTCCTTTCTCTTTCTCAAATTGATTATTTTCTTTTTTTTCCTTTTTGGCAGTGTTTTGACCATGTGCAACAGGCTGCAAGTCATTTTGGAGGAGGAAGCCCCTGATTGCATCTTTGTCAAAATCAGAAAGAGACTTCTACGTGTCTCCAAGAGTCAGCCATCACAACCACCTGTTACCCAGAGCCAGCCATTACAACCTCCTGTTCCCAAAGTAATCCAATCCTGTTGCCCGTTTTGATACAGGCAGCAACAGGATGCACTTAGGAGGAGGAACTAGTAGAAGTAGGGAAAGCGGTATTCATGGGTGCAACTCTGCCGGCTACACGCCGGCAGCCGGTTTTTGGTTTCATCGGCTGCCGATGTTTTTGTTCCAGGAGAGTTTTTTTTTGGCATTTTTAAATACTAAAAAAGCTGGACCCCAACTTTTGCCGGTTTTTTGAATTTTCCAGGTTGCACCCATGGTATTAACAAAACAGCTTTTTCCTCTTAACTATGAAACCACACAGATAAACAAGGAAAGCAACCCTTCCACTAAGTAAACAATCCTGACGACTCTAATTTCAACAATTTGTTAACTCATGTTTGTCTTGTCAAAACCTATGTAAATTTTCCTACATTTTAAGACATTTTCTGAACTGGATTTTTTTTTTATCAGATTATTGTTTGGAGTTCTGAAAAAAGGAAGGTTCCTGTGTACACCATTATAGATAGGACTTTTACTGTACTACATGTGTGTTTTTGAAAGGTTCTGTACAACTCTCGCTTACTCCATTACACATGTCGTATGCATTAAGAGCGATTACTTCCCTTTGGTTATTTGATGTAAAACTAGTTATATTTCTTCCCAATATGTTCATTGCCAAGTGGATGAAGTCATCAGATTTGATCTGCTGCTAGTGATAACGTTTATCAACATAAGTAAAGTTTTTTGAGCTGACTGTATTGTGTGCATTTTGTTTGCAAGTGCTGATATGTTTGACTTTGTGTTGTAATGCTTTGTCTTGTCTCTCATTCTCCATTTCAAAGTACGAGAACTCAGATTTTGTTCTGACACACTCATTGCATCATACGAACATCAATAAAGACACACACAAAAAGTGAACCAAACAAACATTTTTCCTCAGAACATGTTATGGTATGCACAGGGGACATGAAATGGTATGCACAGGGGACATGCTATGGTATGCACAGGGGACATGAAATGGTATGCACAGGGGACATGCTATGGTATGCACAGGGGACATGAGATGGAGAGAAGACTGTGCGCGGAAAGAAGAGAGAAACATTTAAACAAATGAAAACAAACCAGTAAATTGTTTAAGGTTGCTCTTGGCCACTCTGGTGACATGTACTTTATTCTACCTATATTAGCGAAACCGATAGGCTAGATCCTCAAGGTCTAATCATCGTCTCTGTTGCATAAACAACATCTCATCTATAATATAACGTTGAGGGTCAATACTCATTGGTTGATCGCTAAAAATTCTTGTCTTTTTACTTTTTACTTTTTCCTGCCATCTTCTTGTTACAAAGGGTGACACTAAAAACATGAATCAATTGGAAAAGACTGGTCCTGTAGTTTGAACACACTCACTTATCTCTTCAGTCTATTGTTCTCCTTAGTCAGCTTAATCATTGCAATAAGATTGCGCACAACGGGTGTTCATTAAGTTGGCAGATCTGCTTATACAAAAAAAACTATCAAGAAATAAGCAAAAACAAGAGCATCCAGAAATGTTTCTGTCGTGAATGGGTCTTGTTCAGGGCCAGAGTCACACTTTTCTGGCAATCAACTAGCTGCACCATTCCTCCCCCTTGATGATCCTTGGGCCTGGCACGCCTCAAACTGGAATTCCATATCTCGCATTACCCATTTTCTTCTGCCTAGCCGGTGCTCTGGTCGGGGTATGTCTAGCTCTCAGCACTCTTGCTGTCTGAAACATTGCCAAACAGGGTTCATTCTGTCAGTATTTATGGTAGCATTACATCTTCACGCAGGGTTCTCCACATATGTTGTCCGTTTGGGTTCAATGCCCCCAACTTCAACTTATAAAGGTGGTCATTTGGATCCACTGTAGTCATTTTCAGTGCAATACAGAACTCCCTCTGTGAATTCCCCGGTACACTTGTTTTTGTTCCTTTGGCTTCCATGGAGAGCTCTCCTAATGTTGATCAAATCGCACTCTGGAAACAAACTACCCACATAAAACTTAGCTTGGCTTCCCACATTCATTCTTGTTCAGATTTCAGAACACACGAATAGACGAAAAGTCAATTAAATCACTCAAGCTGTAAGGCACAGACACATCATAGTGATACTAGGAACAGCATGTGTGAACAAATACATTCAACACCTTCCCATCTTCTTTACTGCGTACACACACAAAATATAACAAGAAAGTTATTTAAAAAAAAAAATTTACTCTGTGTTGAAATCCAGGCTATCCCAAGTTTTGTGTTGGGAAAGAGTTCTCTGTAGTTGGTGTGCCATCAAGAAAGTGATGAGAACAAACCCTTGCATCTTTTGCAGGTGAAAAAAAGCTTGTGCCTTCCACAGGTCTAGCTAAACGATTTTGTAATCATCATCATGCTATGGAATTTGCAGAAAAAAACCCAATGAATCGCATGAATGTCAGGCAATAAAATAAGTTGATCAAGAACTGTTACAGTGTTGCGCTTACCTGAACGGTGGTTGGCATGAACACCACAGACTCGTGTGGAACCTGGTGACTGAATTTTGCAAAGTTTAGCTTTCCATTTTGAAGACGGTAGCTTCCGTTGTCACAATCAATCATCGGGCAGTGACATGCCATTGTTAAAATCGATAATCGCTGAATTTACATCGACAAAACAACAACATAAACACAAGTGTCTGACTCGTCAGTCGCAGAACATACGCACAGCTGTGTTGCAGACGATTTGTTTCCTCGAAAAAATGACGCAGCCAATAAGAGGCGTCTGTGCGGTCACGTGATTTTCCTTCTTTGTTCCATGTAAACGTCGGAACTGTTTAGTGGTGTATTTGCTGAGCGGGATTTATGTCGTCTGCTGCCTGGTATGGCAATCGAACCACTGCACTGAGTCTCATTTCAAAAACAAAAATTGCTCGTCACGTTGCACTGAGTCTGCACGCATGAGGCAGGCTGGTAATAAGTATATATAATATATGGTAAGAACGTTCTAATCCCTACACGTTTTCGATTCCGATTGTTCTTGCCTTGAAATAATAATTCGGAAAACATTCATTTACTGAACAGATGCAGTCGTATTTCAGTGTAGTCTGCTACGTGCTGATCTAGCTGCTACGTTATCGGAATAACACTTGTGTTTTCTGTTAGCTGCTGGGAATTGTATACTATCTCATCATTTGGTAATTTGGATAATAAGCTACATGCCACTAACATGGCATAATTATGAGAGGAATCTTCGCAAGTCGAAACTGAAACATTAGACACAGCGGGTTCTATTTTTAGATCAGTGGCAACTGTGGCACAGGCACATGCAATCTGTCAGAAAAAACCGGCCCCCGTAGCGCAGTGGTTAGCGCATCGGGCTGCGGGCCGGGAGGTCGTGGGTTCGAATCCCATCAGGGTCATGTGGGTTTTTCGGGCTACGGTCGGCTCCTACCCAGAGTGGAAGTACTATGGTTCCTATGGGAAGGCTGACTGACTATTAGGGTTTAACGTCCTCTTAGACCAACTGGTCTATATTGGGACAGGTATTGGTAATGTGTTGAAGATATGGTGTGATACTTTGATTCGAACAAGCCCGCTGTGGCTGTCTTCTTTGACACATCAGCATTGGGTTTGTCTCGTCAAAGTATCAAAATACGATCATGATAATCGGAGACGAGAGATGATGCATGCGTGTCTTCGTGTTTTCCAAGCCCTGAGACTTTCGCTGTGAACGTGGGATCTTTTTCGTGCGCATGTGTGCACACGGGGGTGTTCGGACACCGAAGAGAGTCTGCACAAAGTTGACTCCGAGAAATAAATCTCTCGCCGAACGTGGGGATCGAACCCACGCTGATAGCGACCAACTGGCTACAAACCCAGCGCACTACCAACTGAGCTACGTCCCCGCCCCATGGAAAGGCTGGGATCACACAGCCGAGTGTCATTCACTTAACGAATGCGACTTTGAGGGTGCTCAGGTTCTGTATACCTGACCAACACCGCAGGTGCGGCAGTTCTCGGGCCTGGTTGACGCCAGGATATATTATGACAGTAAGCGTAGAGTGCTGCCCTGTCACGTTGTCTCAAAAACCAAATTGGAAATCCAAAGCATCATCATAATCATCCTCATCTCATTAATCATCCAAAAATATAAATTATCCTTGCTCTTGTGGCCCTTCATGCCCAGAGCTCTCATGGTGACCTTGGTCTCAGTGTTCCTGTTCGATCCTTCCCTGAATAGTAGTTTTGCTGTCAGTCTGCAACGTGTGACGTTCTGGGGGGGTCGACGGAGGGA
Source organism: Littorina saxatilis (assembly GCF_037325665.1). Lineage (NCBI taxonomy): Eukaryota > Metazoa > Mollusca > Gastropoda > Littorinimorpha > Littorinidae > Littorina > Littorina saxatilis. The sequence continues at coordinate 48,393,877 of NC_090259.1, forward strand.
CGTGGTGGCGGTCTGCTCTCTGGAGGGGACGCTCACTCAGTCTGGCTCCGCGACTTAAAGTCACTGTCGTTTGTAGGGGGCATAGTAGGTAGTGGACTGCGTCCGTTAGCTCGGGACAGACCCACTACTGAACACCGTCGAAGTGACTCAGCAGAAGTGCAGTGTCATCTTCCGAGGGTAGCCTACCGCAGCGACCCGACATCCCCCCTGGAGCGTCTGTAAAATCGACAAGTCTGGCAGCGGAACGAAATTCAGAGGTGGTTGGAGCAGCGAGTGCAGGGACGGGGCGGTGTGAGAGCACAACGGGACAAGGGAACAGGTGCAAGGAAAAAAAAAAATCTGCCAGAAAAACCCCACTTCTGCTTTAATTGAGAAGCAGGAAATTTATGGTCATAATCATTCGTATTGTGTAGAATATATGCTACATGTCATTAATTAATTCTGAGGATGAGAGCACACTCTCGCTTAGGCAAAGGGCGTAAGAATACGCTCTGTGGAAAAGTTAGCGCACTCCAAGAGTGCGATAACAGTTTTAGCGCATCGCCATTAGCCAATCAACTGGTTCACATCAGTCATGTGACACCAGTACTTACTGACGATGACGATGACGACGATGATGACGATGATGACGACGACGACGACGATGATGATGATTGATGATTGATGATTGGTGATGGTGATGATGATGATGATTGATGATGATTGATGATGATGATGAAGAAGAAGAAGAAGAAGAAGAAAGGGTTTAATGATCTCCAAACAAGACCTAAATTTGATTTACTTTTGTAAAATGTCAAGGTCACAGTGGCTAACGTATATATAAGACCTACATTTTGGAAATGTTTGACATAATCAGGGTTTAATAACATCCAGACATGACCCTTGGTCTGGTTGATTTTGTTCACATGTGTAGGTAACAGTGGGATAGAGTACTGGTCAATAAATATGGACAATTATCTTTTTCTTTAGCATTCAAAATAGTTACGAAGTTAGTGAGTCGTATGATAACTTTGATTTTCTTGCTAAATTTCTGTTCCTCTCTTTCAGTATGCAAACCCGGGTTCTATGGACCTGACTGCCTTCCGTGCCCTGCAGATGAAAACTGCACATACGTCTGCAATAATCTTTATGGCTGTGACGCATTCGGTAAGCCAGAGATATAGTGATAGCAAATACGTCTGTAGCAATCGTATGGCTGTGGAAACTGAGTTAGCCAGTAATATAGTGATAGCAAATACACCTGTAACACTCGTATGGCTGTGACACACTGGGTAAGCTAGTAATATAGTGATAGCAAATACATCTGTAACTATATTTAGTAGTAATAGCAAATACGTCTGTAACAATCTTTACGGCTGGTTACACTGGGTAAGTCAGTAATATAGTGATAGCAAATACACCTGCAACAATATTTATGGCAGTAACACACTGGGTAAGCTAGTAATATAGTGATAGAAAATACGTCTGTAATGATCTTTATGGCTGTGGCGCATTGAGTTAGCCAGTAACACACTGAGCAAATACAAGTTAAGGATATTTTGTCAGTGGTATAGCGCAGATGTTAAACAGCAATTTGTTTGTCAGAAATATACATGTATTTGAAGATCAGTCGTTCTTCTGCTCAAAAATGTGTTTCTTGGTTCAAAGCAATATGTGGGTATGACGTCACAGTTTCTTGGTTCTAAGCAATATGTGGGTATGCTGTCACAGTTTCTTGGTTCTAAGCAATATGTGGGTATGACGTCACAGTTTCTTGGTTCTAAGCAATATGTGGGTATGACGTCACAGTTTCTTGGTTCTAAGCAATATGTGGGTATGCTGTCACAGTTTCTTGGTTCTAAGCAATATGTGGGTATGACGTCACAGTTTCTTGACCACGCCTACCCTCAAACATAGCGAGTTTTGAGGGTATAATTCACTTTTAACCGTCGAACAGGTGACTTAAACTAAAGGATATTTTACTATTTTTACATCAAAAACTGTATTATGTGTCTTACCTAACAGGTCATAAACATTTCGTTTTAACCCGCCGCGAAGTCAGGCTGATTCAGCGTGTAAAAGGGAGCGACCACTGTCCTGGAAATCGGCAAACAATCCCGGGTTTTATGGTGTTTTTTCTGTGTAGTTGCAGTTACACGTTTACACATTTTTAACGGAAAATAACATCTATTATCGTGTTCTGGTTTTGCTCTAAGTACTAGAACTAATACAGATGATGGTCTTTGTCATCGTTCTGTGAAATTTAGAGAGGCTGCTGTTTGTAGTTTTAGATTTATTGCATATCAACTGCAGCTACCCAGCAAAAACACCACCAAAACCCAGGATTATTTGCCGATTTCCAGGATCGTGGTCGCTCTCTTTTACACGCTAGATCAGCCTGACTGCGCAATAATGGGACACGCTGTGATGAGTAGAAGAATGTGTGATTACGAGCAGAGAAAACCCATCAAAGACTAGAATCGTGATTTTCACATTCTAGCTTCCTACAGACAGTAAGCAACAGTGCAGTGCCATTAATTTTACAGTTGTCACGGTTCGTGACAGTGATTGAGGAATAAACTCTCTGTAGGGTGCCTTTCCGAAATTGCGATGCAAAGCGCCTGTGCTTATCGCGACTGTCAAATGGTTTTTGCTGACTAGGATAGCACGAGAATCTCGTTTACCTCCACGCCTGGACTGGGTGCGAGGTGTAATATTGTGTACAGGGTTTTCACCTGATACATTCTACTGGCTTGGCAAGTCAAGGTAAATTGCGCTATACTTTTGACGATAGCTGATTGGTTGTTAGAGTCACGTGATGTGTTTGACCAGCTAGGGGAGACACGTTGTGACTGCCCATTCAGCATATACTTTGAGGCGATAAGGTCGTGTGTTCTCGTCTAGGAGTTGATGGCTTTCAACACGTGGTGATATTTTTTGTCAACGTGCCTGCTCTGCGCTGTACAGGAGGGCTCTTAAGCCCTGTCCAGACTTGGCCGCCGTTTTACGCTCTATGCGCCGCAGGCCGTTTTGTGCGTCGCGCGGGATTTGCCGAGTGGCCACATATCGACGATTCTTTTCACAACGCGGTATCAGTCAAGCGGGTCACCTGACAAGAAGGTTCAGTTGCATTCGACTGCCGCGCCGCGAGCAGCTGACGTCATCGCTCTGGTTTGCTCTGATTGGTCAAATTTCCGTCGTTCTATGTCTGTGTCATAGAAATTAGAACACGCGCTATTCTTCTGCAAATAACGCTTCGCGATCATAGCACGACGCGGTGCGCCCCACGGGGCCGTTTTGAGCATAAGTCAAATGTGGACAGGGTCGGCCGGGAGTGTCTGGACGGGCCTTTAGAACAACGGAGAATTGACCGACTTTTTGCTACAGGATTTTTTGACGACGAGGTCGTCAAGTATTACTCGACTGAGATTTGGAGGATTTCAACGCGTTGGAGGACTGATTAGGTCGACGCGCTTCATCCGTCAGTGCAGAACGGAGAAGGCTTGGTTTGAGGGTTTTCGCTACAAATTCGCCGACGGATGATAGGCCATTCACGGAAGCGGTTTCGCTTAAGGAGAGCTACACATTCATAAGCTGTTTCAGGTAATAAATTGTTATTAAACGCTGTTGACAGTCAATGTTTGTGGAATGGAATACTCTCTGTTGTTCTCTCCAGGATAGCGCATAATATGCTCTTTGTGACGCTAAAAGTATAATCTGTATATGTTTTTTGCAGATATGGAGAGAAGGGGGGAACATAGCTGATTTGCTGTTTTAAAAGTTCGTTTGTACAGGTCCACGTATGTCATGAAGTGGTATATGAAATTAGATAAGTTACTTTTACTAATGCGTGCTCTGCCCTATCTATTTAAATATGCTCAGCTCTGAGAGAGCAAACCGGATGTTACCACTGCAAAATGCAAGCGTTGACTGAAACTCTCAAGGTCATACACGCCGTATAGGTGGGGTTTCGGGTAGCGTTTGCTGTACATAATTCTGTACATGATTTTATCCCTATTTTTCAACCTCGTAGCCCCGGAAAGTCATAAATAGACCACAGCTTTAATATTATGTTATTACAATATAATCTTTCAGTGGTCACAAGAGAGGATGTTGACAGACACTCACGAATTCGTAGTTCTCATTCCTGCAGTCCTTTACACACTCTTGTGCAACTGTAATCCTTGCCGATACCGTTATCCATATCTCAAGTTCCTCCTCGAGGAAACACTCCTTCCCACTTAGCGAAAAGCACCGGTTCGTTTCAACGTCCAGTGTTGATGGGGACTCCACCGTCCTTCCACCTTCGCCGATGTGGATTCTTGTCCTGACATCGTCACGAATTCATCTCCAGTGTGGGTACCAACCCCCGGACACCGCCATGGAAACTCCTAAAGAATAACCCAAGTCTTAATAATTATAACATGCTCTTAAACCATCTCTTCTTTCTAAACAGTCGTGTATCATCTCTCTCGTTCATTATCCATTCACATTCCAAACTAAACATTACACATGTACTTCTGACATCATTTCATGTATGTCATTCCGTCCACAATCAATATCAAAGCTATACTTAACCCATGGATCACTTAATCCATTCCGTCACGATATAACCTTCGTGGTTGAAAACGACGTTAAACACCAAATAAAGAAACTTAATCCATTCATGACACTACCATACATAGCATCAACATCTTAACATAACATTTATGTTCAAGAAATTACCCAACAAAAACCTAATACAATCTCAACGAGAATCCTCTTAAAAACTTCACACTAGAATTTAGTGCACTTTGCATACACTAACAGTTTACATTCCAGCTATGTATTCAAGCTTCAATATTATACAACATAATAAATCATTTACCTTATGAGACCCGTGTCGAGAAGGAGTTCTTGTTCCCTGAACAAGACGACAAGCGCAAACCAACCTCCTTGGTTTCTTGTTTGATACACTGTAACTCTCTCTCGGTCTCGAAACCAGCTATATTGCTCAAACTCGTAAGCCAGGGCTATTTCCTCGTGAATCACACGAAACCCGTGCTATCGCTTCTAACCTGTCTACGCATCAACAATCCAATCTTTAGGGAGGTTAAAATCACGACGTATTTACAAAGCCCAACCTATCTCCAAATACCTTACTCACATCTTTGTGACAATGTACTCCATGAAATATGTAAAGGTGACATGTTTAAAGGTGGAGTGTGAAGGGTTGCGTGGCATGTTTAGTGCACCGATGCTTTCTGTTGCAGCTTGCGGGGATTGCGGTGTTGCGGTGCAGCTGTTGCGGTTTGTGCTGTTGCTGTTGCTGTTGCTGTTTTGCTGTTGCTGTCTTCTTTCTTCCTATGAGTGAGGCGCCTGATTTCCCCAGGGTTCGCTCCTTCGCTCCACGCCAACGGGCACTTCAGTCAGCGGAGCTGATGTGGGGATGAACTATTTACGAGTCGCCACTTCGTGGCAGAAAGCTAAGTGCACCGTGCTATTGCGCCCTTTCACCACCGAGTCATCTTTTTTATTTATGATTATATTTGAGTGGTGACAACGTGGGGGTGTGACACCAGCTTAAACAAGTGCTTTTGTGCAGAACAGCGAGTTTGTATGGAAGGCGAAAAGGGTCAAATGATCGAGCAAAAGGATCGAGTAAAAGGATGCATACTTTTTGCGTTTGACCCTTTCAGCCCTACGCACAGAAAGGGTCAAACACACGAGCAAAAGTATCGTGCAAGGATCGATCCTTTTACTGGATCCGGTGCCGACAAAACGTAGAACCGGAATTTTACCGGCACACAGTCTGGAGTTCACATTTGGGTGGCAAACTGACTTCAGAGTTCAGTTCGCGTGTACGTGCGTCCAGTGTTCTAGATGATCGAACGTGTAGCAAAGGCCTGTACGTGCACGTGTAGATATTCCGTCACCCGTGACTCCCTTTTTTTCTCCAATGTTCCAAATCATACGTTGTTTACCAAGACTGCAGATCTCGGCTCAAACGCGTGACGTAAAAACTAGATTTGATGACGTTACCCGTACACGTTCCTGTACACGTGCTGAAAGTGGCACATCTGAGCCTGTGCCAAAACGTGCTTGCCAAAATGGGACATTTGGGGTTGAAAACCAAACTGGAAATAATACTGTCTTATCTTTATACACTAATTGACTGTGTATAGTGTAACTATTTCCATAACCAAAAAGATAACTTGGGCTTTACTTTTTGCGAAAAAACAAAAAAAACGCATCAACATAGCTGTGTGTCAACTATAACGCGAGACACAGCATTTTCATAAGTATCTTTATAAGTTCTTAACTGATTTGCTTCAAATTTACTCAGCAAGTAAGATTTACATCCCAAAAGAGATTCATTGAGGAACTTCTAAAATGGACCTTGTATTTTAAAAAATAATACACCCATCACTGTGTCCTGAGTTACAGTTGACACACTCCAGTCACAAGAAATCCTGTAAAAAAAATTAAAAACAGAGAAGATGTTTCAAAGACTAGAATATTTTATTAAAACCACCATTTGCAACTCAAGCAAACCTCAAAATCACATGAAAAAGAAAGCAAAGTAGAAAAACTAGTCCCTGCTGTGTCAACTGTAACGGGGTCAAGGAAGACATGAAAATGGCACTGTGTCTCATGTTACGGTTGACACACAAAGTCAGGAACAGACACTGTATGATAGCAGATAACAACAATACAGTGGTCGCCGCTTAATAAAACCACTTCTGGACCGACGAAAAATGGCTTTAATAAGCGGCGGATTTATTAACCGGCGGTCCAGGAATACGTCATTTTCGAAAGAAAAAAAAAATCTCTTTTGTTTACGTCACTCAGTCACTTTCTTTCGTCATTTACACTTGTTTGAATCTAAACAAAACTTCACGAAGGATGTTGAACTTTTGTTTTAATTATGTACATGTACGTGTACTTTGATCACTTCGGTACATCAATAATTTCACTGTCACCGTCACGAACCATTACTCGTCAGAGAAGAACGATTTTATGAGTGTTTGTTGGTCGTCTTCCACATCAGAACAAGATAATGTGAGTTTTAGTCACAAACTACGTGATTTCTCTGAGAAAACTGGCTTTAATAAGCGGCTGATTGGTTTTATTAACCGGCTTTTTCTAATACATAAGATATAGTGATAAATCCGGACCGTCTGAAATCGGCTTTTGTAAGCGGCTGGCTCTATTAACCGCGGTTTTATTAAGCGGCGTCCACTGTAGTGCAAACATATGCAACTAATACTAAAATGCTACATAAAGAGTTGGTTTGAATACCTTTTATGAAAAAAATACTCACACAGCAAACGATATCTACGTGTCAACTGTAACGCGAGATAGAACATTTTCATAAATATCTTTATAAGTTCTTTACCGATTTGCTTCAAATTTTCTGTGCAAGTTAGATTTACACACCAACAGAGATAAAATATGGTATCTCTGATGTAGACATTGCATTTAGAAAAATATGACTCAAGTCACTGTGTCCTGCGTTAACTTTTTTTTATTTTCTTTCTTATTTGGTGTTTAACGTCGTTTTCACCCATTCAAGGTTATATCGCGACGGGGAAAGGGGGGATATGGGATAGGGGAAAGGGGGAAGATAATAACAATAACAATAACAGCACTTTATTGTCCATTAAAATATTACATAAAAATGGAAATTTTTCTTCGGCACACCCTGCCTGCCTGTAAACGATTATAACAACAATTGTATCGGACGACACACATGAAACATAAAACATAGGTTCACAATCACAAGCACACATCATATTTCTAATAACACTAACCTAAAGTGCTGTCCTTGTCATCTTAAAATTGAGTAATTTTACAGATAATATCTAATAATGTAAAAAAAAAAAAAAACGTCTTTGAGACTATCACAATCAAATATGATATTGCTCTATGTAAATTTACCCTCTTATATCACAGGAGTTGGGTTTCACAGCAGAGTCATCACATTACAAATATTTCACACACACCTTCACACATTGTTTGTGTTTGTGATGGGATAGAGCCACTTGTTAATTGTTTCTTGTTCACAAAAGCACTAATCAAAAAATTGCTCCAGGGGCTTGCAACGTAGTACAATATATGACCTTACTGGGAGAATGCAAGTTTTCAGTACAAAGGACTTAACAATTCTTATATACTGCTTGACTAAAATCTTTACAAACATTGACTATATTCTATACAAGAAACACTTAACAGGGGTAAAAGGAGAAACAGAATCTGTTAGTCGCCTCTTACGACATGCTGGGTATCATCGGGTAAATTCTTTCTTGTCCCAACCAATATGGGACTCCCCCTAACCCGCGGGGGGCTCCTGCGTTAACCGATCACCGGGAATGTTGTAAGGAAAGAAAACACAAACAAGATTTACCAAGGACTAGAAATTTGTTTTAAAACCATCATTTGCAACTCAAACAAACCTTAAAATCAAAAGAAAAAGAAATCAAAGTAGAAAAACTAGTCCATGATGTGTCAACTGTAACGGGGTCAAGGAAGACATGAAAATGGCACTGTGTCTCATGTTCCGGTTGACACACAAAGTCAGGAACACACACTGTAATGTGACAAGAGAATAAGAAATGCCAAAATGCCAGGTGTTACATGCAGGAAGTGCAAAATAAGGATAAGATGTCTTCAAATGTACAAATTCATTGGACAATGGATGGCAAGAATCTCAAAAACACAACAGAAAACTAACCAAAACATTCCCAAATAGTGGTATATTTACACCATCAGCTTATACAGAAAGTTCCTGCAGTTAATGTTCGTGAACATTACATTCCAGTCTGAACGAGTCAAAAGTCATTAAACAAACAATTTTGCACTCAAAACTGGTTAAATAAAAATGAAAAATTAAAACGCAAGTTCATGGAGAAAACAAGGTAAAATTACAAACGCCCAAGGGAAATGTTAATCTCATGAATATCCTCCACATCCACACATTAAGTGTCACTTGCACTCTCAAATAGTCATGCACATAATCAAAGAAACACATGTCACACTAGCACCCTACAAAGGTAAATACAAGACTTGATCAATCACAAATTGGTAATCAGAGATTTAAAAAAAAATGTGCACCTCTACCAATAAATACACACAAGCATTCAAAGTACCACAATGTACAAGACTAGAGAAAATCACAGATCAGCTTTCACACATAGCTTTAGCTGCCAATGCCTACATGTAAAATAATATGATTATGATAACTGCAAAGTTCGTAAAATTGGCTTCCCTCATCAAATAAATTAATCTACTCGGGCTATGCATGATCAGCAAACTTGCCAGACTGTCACTGTCAGAAGGGAGTCAGACCAAACCAGATGCAGACCTGTTTACACTAAACCCGAGGCAAGAGTACTTTCCCAAAACGTTGAGTGTATTTTTCAAAAAGTTGGTGTACCGGGCAAGCAAAGCCATACGCGTGGGTGCAAACGTGTTTGTGTAAGAATAGCATGTCTTCTGTTCCTCTCCAAAGTTCGTTCATGGCAGACATCGTAGCGTTCAGGGTCCAGCTTTAGCCGTTGTCTGTACTCTTTGGATCGCTCGTTGTTCTGCTTCCGGACTCGTTCAGCCTGGGGTGACAATCTGACTTGCAGTCGCAGACCTTACAATCACGAAAAAGAAATGAGGCTCAAGTACAAGACAGAAAAATATTTGCCCACAGCACATCTAGAATCTAATGACATGTTCAAGTGCAGTTTCTACAATACTGACCCCTGTCTCTTCTACCTCTCCCAGATAAATGTAACATTTCACTTTTAAGAGCAACAATACCACTTCTAACATCAGTCCTAAGAACTAAGACTGTACTGGATTTCCTACAAAGACATGTGTCTAAGTTGACACAATCACCATAAATTAATATGCTTTCATCTGCAGAGTCATTTATTTACAAGGCTGGTAATTGAGGTAACTAAAAAAACAAGTAACAAAGGACATAAAACAATACTGTGTCCTTCCCAAGAAAAGTTACGGTCGACATGCATTCCTCGTAAATCAAAGCTACAAACATTTAAAAAAAAAACACAACCCTAAACTCTCAATTCCAAAAGTTAAAAGTAAAACGCAGACCTTAAATAGAAAAGAAAGGCATACGTATGTAAATGCATAGCTGTCCAAAAATACTTTGTGTCATTCGTAACCGAGACACAGTGAGAGTTACATGTCTTGCGTTACGATTGACGCAAGAAGATCCCCGAGTGGCCTTCTCGAAAAATATTTCACAACCAAACCAAGAACAAGTCGCTTAAGGCGAAAATACAACATTTAGTCAAGTAGCTGTCGAACTCACAGAATGAAACTGAACGCAATGCAATTTTTCAGCAAGACCGTATACTCGTAGCATCGTCAGTCCACCGCTCATGACAAAGGCAGGGAAATTGACAAGAAGAGCGGGGTAGTAGTTGCGCTAAGAAGGATAGCACACTTTTCTGTTCCACTCTTCGTTTGAACTTTCTGAACGTGTTTTTAATCCAAACATATCATATCTATATGTTTTTGGAATCAGGAACCGACAAGAAATAAGATGAAAGTGTTTTTAAGGGGGGACAGGGTAGGCAAGCACTTTTTATTTTTTATTTTGGAAACAGCTTGCTGCTTGTTTGATTTTTGCAAGCAGAATAACCTAATTAAGGGAAACCATTTTAAATTTTGAGTGAAAAGCAATTTTTGGGGGTTTTATTCACCAAAATGTGAGAAAAACGTTATAAAATGTGCTTATTTTAAAATGTTGCAGTTTGTGAACCAGTGCATGTTTTGATCCAATTTTTCTTCTTTGCAGCAATATGTGTGTGTTTAATAATTCTGTGTATCGAAAAGCATTTCTAAGCAATATATTATTTTAATTTAGCATTTTCAGTTACCGGTTCAGTTCTGATAAGAAAAATACATGAAATCCTAACTGTCAGACTCATAAAAACCCAACCAATGCACTGAACTCTTATTCCATACACAGAACTGATGCTGTACAACTCATAAACAACATATACAAAAACTGAACAAATCCATCAAGCCTTTCAAAAGTTGCAACATTTTAATTGTAGCGTTTTGTCTGAAAATTACATTCAGAGAAAACAGCATTTTAAAGATTTGAACCAGTACATAAAAAAACCAGTAGCACAGTGCACCCTGAATTCATATGTTTTTATCAGAATGACCACTTTACTATGTAGGGAAAAGGATTTGACAATCAAATTATCAGGATTTTTTTTATATACATCATATGAAAACAGCCATCTTTGTTTGTACCGATATGAAAACATGAATCAGAACCAAACTGTCAGACTCATAAAAACCCAACCAATGCACTTAACTCTTATTCCATACACAAAACTGACCCTTTACAAATCATAAACAACATAAACAAAAATGAAACAAATCCATCAAGCCATTCAAAAGTTGCAACATTTTAATTACAGATGTTTGTCTGAAAATTACATTCAGAGAAAACAGCATTTGAAAGATTCCAACCAGTACCTCAAACTAGTAGCACAGTGCAGCCTGAATTGATATGTTTTTATAAGAATAACCACTTTACTATGATGGGGAAATGATTTGACGATCAAATTATCCAGACTTTTTTTAAAAAATCATTTGAAAACTCATCTATGTTAGTGCAGATATGAATCAAAACGAAACTGTCGGACTCATAAAAACACAAGGAATCCACTGTATTCTTATTCCATGCACAGAAATGGTGCTTCACAAATCATAAACAACATATACAAAATTGGAACAAATCCATCTTGCCATTCAAAAGTTACAACATTTTAATTACCACATTTTGTCTCAAATTACATGTAGAGAAAACAGCATGTAAAAGAGTCTCACTAGTACCCCGGTAAATTAGTACCACAGTAGAGCTTGAATTAATGGGGTGGTTTTTTTTTAACCAGAATAACACTTTAACTATGAAGGGGAAATGATTTGATAATCAAATTATCAGATTTTTTTGATTTAAAAAAAAATCATATGAAAACATTAAAAAAGTCAATTATCTGTGTTTGTGCTGATATGAAAATATTGATCAGAACCAAACTGTCAGACTCATAAAAACCCAACGGATGCACTGATTTCTTATTCCATTGCATAGAAATGATGCTTCACAAATCATCAACAACATTACATAATTATATATACACAAATGGAACAAAGCTATCAAGCCATTCAAAAGTTGCAACATTTTAATTACAGTATTTCTGTGCTCAATCCTAACACTGCAGCAAATTTCTGTAAAGCTGAATGTCCCTTTCCATGTACCAACATGGTCATACGCGGATTATTTAAAATGCAACTTTACCACCCGAAGCGTTGCAAACACCGGGAGAAGAGTAAACAACTGCAGACTTGAATGGACACTCATATGCACTCCAGATGCAGGGCCTGTGCAAATCCTTGGGCTGATGCATCACCTTCTTTCATAATCAGACTGCTATCAGACAAGCATTCAGTACAGGATATAAACCTTTCAGCAATAGATTGAGCTGATCAATGTTGACAAAAGCCCAACACATGTCAGCGGAGTGACGTTGCACAGTACCAGTATCCATATCTGCTTGTGATGGGTCAGAAGATGGCAAAGTATCTGTATCTTCTTATGGTTGGTCAGAAGATGGCAAAGCTGATGTTTCTGCTGTGGAAGAGGGTAGTTCCGGTTTAGCAAACTTTTCCATCAGGTCAATCTTTCTCCTCGCTGCCACCACAGGAGGACTGGCTCTCCCCTTGCTCCAACCTAATAAATACACAAACACTGATTTAATATTTGATACAACTGTCCATGGTTTTTGTTTGTAATAAGCTGCAAATTTTAAGACTCAATATAAACGTCAACAAGTGCTTGTACTTTATTTTGCAAATGACCATGTTACATGGGGTGTACCTCAACTTTTTGGCTAGGCTGGTAAATCAGAAATCCCAATCAGCCCCCAACCACTGAACCAGGCGGGTTTTCTTACAACCACCTCAGCGGCTCGTACCCACATGTCGGTTGACGAACACACACACACACACACACACAAAAGACATTCATTAATTGGCCCCTATCACAAAATGTACATGTCAAGTTTACTATGGGATTTGAGTAACCACACAATCACATACACACAGGAACTAATACTGAAACTAGCTGAATTATTTTCTTTCTTTCTTTTCATATTTTTCTTTTAAAATTAATTTATTTCATCACACTTGCTATGTATTTGCTTGTTTCTTGTCTGTTGTCTGTTTTGTGTGTGTGTTCTGTGTGTGTGTATACATTTTCAGATTTCCTAAACCTAGCACTGTTTGCAGGTGATCTTTATGCTTTTGATTCATGAGTTGCATCCCCAGTCCTTTAGTTTAACTCTTTTTTTTTCTTTGGTGAAGTAAATTGGATCTATTTTTTTTATTCCTTAGTTAATGGAAAAGATTTGACAACAATATTGCTGTCAATGATAGGTTGGTCAGCCATGCTGGTGTAAACCAATCCTTTAGAATTAGAGAACGCTCTCTAGTAGGGTACTTATTTTCCTACGGTCAATGACCAGAAACAGAAACTAGCTGTGTCAGTCGTACATCGCTCAGATGCTGCTTCTCAGTTTGACCCCAGACAAAGAATACTGATGACATGTTACACCATAGTAAGCTCTCAAGGACTGGCCAGCGAAGAACAATAAAATAGGGGTTGTGAAGACGATATCACAGAGATGATCGAGGGAGGGAGGGGGGGGGGGGGGGGGATGCGGCGGCGGCATGGTCAGTAAATTGGATCAAGAAACCCGCAAAATACTTCAGACACAAACTGTTTATCATTTACCTGCAAACCCTAACACATTCTTACAACAACAACAACATAACGATGTGCAATAAATCACGTTGTCAAACAAACAAGATCGAAAAGAGAAAGAAGAAGCAAAACCCACCTCGTCGAGTCAAGAATCTTAGAATGTCGTCTGCTTAAATACGATCATGTTGGTTCATTTCGGAGTGTTGTTACTTCCTTCTACTGTTCGCTGCTGCTGGTTCATCTTTCTCTGATATTTCTTGCCACTATGCCGAACATTTTCAATGTTAGGGTTGTTCTCCGCAGCTCAAAACTTTGAAAAATGCTGCTGAATCGGTGAAAACGTCATGGATTTGTTGACACCGGGGGACCGGTCCGACTAAACTACGCGCCAGCACGCGCTAGCACGCGCCAGCACGCGCTACCTTGAACCATAGCACTTATATACTTTATTTTTATATTTCTAGTTAGTTCATCGTCCATTCTCACATAATACAAAATTTCAAACTTCAATGATGAAAAATACGGAAGTTATGACGAGTTTAAGGAGAGCTAATGCACTACTCTCAAATCCGACGATTTCTCTATGATTGACTAAACAGCGTGCTACCACTTTGAAGTAGACGCTACCCAGTGATCCATAACACTTACATAATTTATTTTTATAGTCTATATAGTTCATTGTCCATTCTTACATAATACAAAATTTCAAGCTTGAGTGTTGAACATTTCAGTAGTTATGACGGGTTTTAGGCGAGCTAATGCGCTACTCTCAAATCCGACAAAATCCGGCAGTGACTAAAACTGCTCGCTACCAATTTTAAGTGGACGCTACTGAGATTCATAGCTATATAATTTATCTGTATGTTTCTAGTCATTCCATCGTCAGTTCTTACATTATACAAAATTTCAAACTTCAGTGATAAAATTTACGATAGCTAAGACGCGTTATGGGAGAGCTATCCTAAGGCCGTGGCTCCATGTCCGACAATCGTCGGATTTGAGAGTAGTGCATTAGCTCTCCTTAAACTCGTCATAACTTCCGTATTTTTCATCATTGAAATTTGAAATTTTGTATTATGTGAGAATGGACGATGAACTAACTAGAAATATAAAAATAAAGTATATAAGTGCTATGGTTCAAGGTAGCGCGTGCTGGCGCGTGCTAGCGCGTGCTGGCGCGTAGTTTAGGCGGACCCCCGGGGGACTGATAAGTTGTCTACTGCGCTTGCGCCAAATGCCTTTGACCTACATATATTTGCATATATTAATTCCGGGGTTTCGGTTGGAACGGATTCTCTCTCTTTGTGCCTATGTCAACGGAAATTCCCCAACGGTGATGACGTCATCTTGAAGAACGGAAATTTCCACACAGTTTGAACAGCGAAGGGTCATGTCATGTGCGCACATTTACCAGCACGGAGTATCCAAAGTTGACCATTTTTTCGATTTTTTTGATAAAACACAGACAAAAACAACAAAACATCGGTTTGAAAATGGTTTTATTTACATGAATACATGTCTAAAATGACAAAAGCAGATTATGGAGGTCTCCCTATTGACGTCATCACTTCGTGCGCACCGGGGCTTGGAGGGCAAGAAGCCACCGCGCCGCTTAGCGAAAACATGGAAGCGTGGTGCCGATCGCGAAGTTTCGCTGCGGCGATTCCGTATTTGCGTCGACGATTTGGCTAAATTTCATTCAAGATGGTGAATACTTGTTGCATAATCGGTTGCACAAGCCGAAGCAACAAGGAAAATGCTCTTGCATTTTTCAGAATTCCGAAAGTCGACGCTGGAGGAAGACACCGAGATTTACTGGAGAAAAGAAGGAGAGCGTGGCTGAAAAAAATCAACAGGAAAAACATAAACATAACTTCTGTGGATGCCAAACCAGAAAAACAGTATTAATTTTACTTATGTATCTATATGATTTGTACTGGCAGGAATGTGTGTAGTTACTTTTTTGTTTTTGCTTTCTGACTGAAGTGTGTATTATTGAAAACATTTTCAAGGGCTCAACACTGTTCCTTATTTGATCTTGAGATATGATGCTTAGTATGTGGGTGCATGTACAGTTCTTTTCTTTTTACACTTTGACAGTATTGATGTGTGAACAGTTATTGTTCATTGATTCCAAACCTCAACAGCAGTATTAATTTTGCTAATGATTGAAACACCGATTCACTCGCTTTTTGACTGAAATGTGCAGTTTGAAACAAGATTCAACACTGCTTATGTTAATGCCATAGCTTTTTGACTCAAGTGTGTGCCTTAATCAATGCTGGTTAGCATGTCTGTATAGTTTATTGACAAGTGTGTGATTTAAAACAGAAACAGAACTTTATGTTTATGTGGATGCCAAACCTGAAACACAGTATTGATTTGACTTGTGTACTACAGTATCTGTTGACTTGTGCTGGCTGGCATGAGTGTAGTTCCTTTTTTTGCTTCCTGGCTCAAGTGTGTATAATTCAAAGCATTTTCAAGACTCAACACTATTCCTTATTTGATTTTGAGATCTGATGCCAAGTGTGTGTGTGTACAGTTCTTTTCTTTTTTTTTCTCACTTTTTTGTCAGTTTTTATATGTAAACAGTTACCGTTCATTGATTGGAAACACTAATTCACTCATTGTCAGACATGTGATTTTTGACTGAAGTGTGCAATTTGAAACAGATTCAACACTGCATATGTTGATGCCATAGCTTTTTGACTGAAGTGTGCAATTTGAAACAGATTCAACACTGCTTATGTTGATGCCATAGCTTTTTGACTCCAAGTGTGTGCCTTAATCAGTGCTGGTTAGCATGTCTGTACAGTTTATGCTTTTTTTTTTTATTGAAGCATGTGATTTTAGTAAGAACTAATAAATACATTGTTGTTGCAGTAACGTTTTTGTTCTTAAGACTTTTTTTTTAAAGCTTGCGTGTGTCTTATCTGAGACATTTCTTAATTGTGAAGAATCTGGTGAGTGATTGTCAGAATGAGTGTGTATCTGTGTAATGGCTCCTTTGTTTAGTCAACAAAGTTAATATGTTGAGCCCAGCTGTCCTAAACGGAAAAATATGTGTCTGGTTTGTCTCAAAACAGTAACGTTTCACAAAATTGAACAAAACTGTTGAAAACACACCTACTGGAGCTAACAAAGGCAGAGATTAGGTACAAATCAAAAGTAATGTGTTAAATATCACACTCACACCAGCTTCACATTCACAGAGTGACAGATTGGTAAAAATTAAAATACATATAATGTGTTCAACGCTTTATTTAACTGAACTGTCATCGTCAACATATATATAAAAATAAAAAACAAAAAACACGTAACACTGAATTTAGGAAAATTTTTAGTTACTGTCTTCAGCAGCACTAAAGTAAAAAGAAATAGAAAAAATAAAAAAGAAGAACAAAAAACACACACACATTACACATTTACAGGTTCACAATAAATGTTCTAAGGTAATATCAAAGTAAGCACTAAAGCAGACACCAGACTTGATCCCAAAAAGGAAAAAAGAATCGCTTCTCCAAACATAAACATACAAAGTTAGAAATACCATTTCTCGAATAACAATGAAATGAAAACTCACACACACTGAAGCAGAAATAATAGGTAATCTAAAACTAAAGAGCTTCACACATAAACATACAAAGTTAGAAATAGAACTACAAGTTCTTGAATAATAACAAAATGAAAACTCATGCACACACACTGAAGCAGAAATTATATGTAATCTGAAACTAAAGAGCTTCGGTCAATTTCTCCAAGTATCGCACTTTAGCAACGTCACTCAATGATGTAATGTACTTCTCTTTTGGCTGGTCGACCGTTTTTGTTCCTGATTTTGACATTATTCAATTAAAACACTCCCGAATCATCGAGCGGCGCACTGACGCTACTAGCCGTTCCGCTTCTTGCCCTCCAACCCATTTCTGCGTATCACGTGACACCGCTCCGAAGTACGCAAAAGGGAGACCTCCATTGAATGCATTCCAGGATGTTCAAAGGTGTGAAAAATGCAACAACCCCAAAAAGGTGTATGAGACCAAAAATAACTCATTTTGCCTACCCGGTCTGCCCTTAAATTGATTTCGACAACTTAATTTTGATTATAATTTTTATATTTTTAATTTTCAGAGCTTGTTTTTAATCTAAATATAACATATTTATATGTTTTTAGAATCAGAAAATGATGAAGAATAAGATGAACGTAAATTTGGATCGTTTTATAAAAAAAAATGTTGTTTTTACAATTTTCAGATTTTTAATGACCAAAGTCATTAATTAATTTTTAAGCCACCAAGCTGAAATGCAATACCGAAGTCCGGCCTTCGTCGAAGATTGCTTGGCCAAAATTTCAATCAATTTGATTGAAAAATGAGGGCGTGACAGTGCCGCCTCAACTTTTACAAAAATCCGGATATGACGTCATCAAAGGTATCTATCGAAAAAAAGAACAAGTCGCGTAAGGCGAAAATACAATATTTAGTCAAGTAGCTGTCGAACTCACAGAATGAAACTGAACGCAATGCAACGCACCAAGACCGTATACTCGTGGTCCACCGCTCACAGCATTGGCAGTGAAATTGACAAGAAGAGCGGGGTAGTGGTTACGCTATGCTGCATAGCACGCTTTTCTGTACCTCTCTTCGTTTTAACTTTCTGAGCGTGTTTTTAATCCAAACATATCATATCTATATATTTTTGGAATCAGGAACCGACAAGGAATAAGATGAAAGTGTTTTTAAATTGATTTCGAAAAAAAAAATTTGATAATAATTTTTATATATTTAATTTTCAGAGCTTGTTTTTAATCCGAATATAACATATTTATATGTTTTTGGAATCAGCAAATGATGGAGAATACGATAAACGTAAATTTGGATCGTTTTATAAATTTTTATTTTTTTTTACAATTTTCAGATTTTTAATGACCAAAGTCATCAATTAATTTTTAAGCCACCAAGCTGAAATGCAATACCGAAGTCCGGGCTTCGTCGAAGATTACTTGACCAAAATTTCAACCAATTTGGTTGAAAAATGAGGGCGTGACAGTGCCGCCTCAACTTTCACGAAAAGCCGGATATGACGTCATCAAAGACATTTATTAAAAAAATGAAAAAAACGTTCGGGGATTTCATACCCAGGAACTCTCATGTCAAATTTCATAAAGATTGGTCCAGTAGTTTGGTTTGAATCGCTCTACACGCACGCACACACACACGCACGCACGCACACACTCACACACACACATACACCACGACCCTCGTTTCGATTCCCCCTCTATGTTAAAACATTTAGTCAAAACTTGACTAAATGTAAAAACAAGTCCGAAAACTCATACATTACTTGCTAATCCAAGCGGAACCATTGTTTGCTGTTGCTATTGCTAGCCGTGAAAATGTTCAGTCGATCGTAACAAAGACATCACAGAATATGGATCGATCGTAACGAAGACCCAAACTGTCCCTGTGTCTTAATTCAACAAAAAAACCAACCAGCGTGCTTCAACGAACTTTTTCAGTCCAGACAAATGCTTAAAATATGAAAGGAAGAATCACCCAGAACATATTCTTTGCTACTAGCTATAACACAGCGAATAAGTAAAAAACTTGAAGAATTTTGAGTCGATCGTAACTTTATGTCGATCGTAACGCTCATCAAACAGGAGACATGAAACGAAAACTTACCTTCCCTGCGAAAGTCGGCCATCCGTGTAGCAAAATGGAGTCCAACTGCGTGCGTGTAACGTTTTTGCTATTTATAACAGCAGCCCCGATACTTCCGCGGTCATTTAAAATAAGTTATTGAATATTGAGCGATCGTAACAAAAAGACATGAAAATTGCATTCAACCTAAAAACTTCTCAAAACTACCTAAAATACTTTTATTTTAGATCAATTGTTTGCAAATCAAATAAAACTTTTTATTTACTGCTGCTTACAACTTTCGGTTGCGATAATGACGTTCGTAGATTCGAAAATCGAGGGACGTATCGTGAGTTCGCTGGAGACACAGGGAGTTACGATCGCTATGGACGTTTTTGACGTCAAATATTTTGCCAATAAACATCTTTTTTTCGTAGACATCATCTTTTCGTGGTAATTTAGGGTACATTTATCAATATTATGGGCACTGTTTCTAACTTGCCGACGGAGATTTCTGGACCGCGGACGAACAAAACACCATGTACGGAATGTCCCACTTTTAAGTCGCCGGATTTGCTCGCTTCGGCTAACATTTTTATTTTTTTCATGTAGGTGTAATGCATGCAAGCTTCTGAAACTGTCTTTGCTATGTCTTTAACATACATGCTTTCAAACTGTTCAGTGCTTTTTGCGATTGAAAGTGCGGTTGATGAACAGTAATGCATGAACATGTCGGCTCTTTCGGCAGACCACGTTTTGGCACAGGCTCATCTAGATCTGTTGCAGACGAACGCTTCGCGCTCAACACTTTTCACACAGTAATTTTAACTACACACCCCTAAATGTACTCGCTAAAACACGAATAATTAATTTTTTTTCCTCTTGATATTAATGTCATGCTCCTTCACGCCGCACCAGAACACGTACTGTACTTACTTTACTTTCTAGATTCGTTCTTTGTGCTAATCCGTTTCATGATTTTCCGAAACAGCGCGATGAAACTGCTCGTTCAAAAGTATCGTGTAAAAGGATCGATCCTTTTGCACGATCCTTTTTCTCGATCATTTAACCCTTTCCGCGCGTCAGGCGGAAAGGGTCAAACGCGAAAGGATCGATCCTTTTGCACGATCCTTTTGCTCGAATATTTGACCCTTTTCGCCTTCCATCAGTTTTCCCTATCTTTACACGAGTACAGCGTGTTATTATCATTTAATAAACTTTAACTGGCACTTTTGTCAGTTATTCTTTTTACGTCTTGGACGTAAAACAACTCTTGAAGTGAAGTACTGAGGGAGGTGGCGAGATCGTATATAAACAGGCGTCTGAAATTCATATTGTTGTTGATTCTATCTTGTTGTATGACTGCGAGAGTGGATCGTGGTGTGGTTAGTTAGTTAGTAGTAACTGACCGTTCATGATCATCTTCTTTGATCTATGAAACGTGACAACAGTGCAATATCTTGTACTTTATTTTTGATCATATGTGCAACACATCATGGACCCATGATTTGAGCTGTTCACATAATAATAATAATAATAATAATAATGGACATTTATTAATCGCCGTTTCTCACAAGAGCTCACGGCGATTTACATATTAATTTCTGCCGTGTGAGATGGAATTTTTTACACAATATATCACGCATTCACATCGGCCAGCAAACCTCAAGCCTATTAGGGCGAGCATTCACCTTTCACGGCCTTTATTCCAAGTCACACGGGTATTTGGTGGACATTTTTAGCTATGCCTTTTCAATTTTGCCAGGAAAGACCCTTTTGTCAATCGTGGGATCTTTAACGTGCACACCCCAATGTAGTGTACACGAAGGGACCTCGGTTTTTCGTCTCATCCGAAAGACTAGCACTTGAACCCACCACCTAGGTTAGGAAAGGGGGGAGAAAATTGCGGCCTGACCCAGGCCTGAACACGCAACCTCTCGATTCCGAGCGCAAGTGCGTTACCACTCGGCCACCCAGTCCCTTATAGAATACGAATACGAATACGAATACGAATTCGTCTTGATCATTTTAATATATTATATGTGACCCTCCACCACGAAATGAGTCGCATGTCACCTTTGCATGATTTTCATATTTTTACATTTTCCTAAAGAGTTTTTTATGCTCTATCCACTGGTGAAACCCGTTTTAGAAAAGAGCGAAAACTGTTTGAGTTATAAGCCTGTGACTAAGGTGCCCCTTACACTGTTACTAGACACCCACCGGACTTATATTATGCCTAGCGCAGAACCGCGCGAGGTGACATGCGACTCATTTCGTGGTGGAGGGTCACATATAATATATTAAAATGATCAAGATGACATTCTATTTTCACTCATCAATATTTCACAGTCATGAGAAAAAAAATCAGCCTTGATGATGAGTTGTTCTTTAGTATAGGTAACAGAAAGGGGCAACACTGGTCAGAATTTTAATCTGCAATTTTATTCTTGAAATATACAAGCAGGAATACTGTATTATCTGATCCCAGCGAAGCTGGAGGTATCACACAAACGCTATTACTGTAATTGACTTGAGAAATATTCATTCAGATAATACATGATAAAGAAGGATTCGTTGTGCCCCATTGGTTCGCGAAAAATTTGGAACATACCAACTAAAATACGGTGGGTGACATGGGCCTATTCGGTTTTTGAACAAACGCCACCAAAGGCTGCTTTGGCCGGGTAGATATTCCATAGTTTCCAAGTCAATGGATAAAGCTCGCGTAAGAAGATGACGTCGAAAGGCTTTGACGTCAATACATCATGACGTTATCCCCTCTCTGCGGTCTTTATCTCTCGCGCGGTGTGTGAGTGTGTGTGTGTGTGTGTGTGTGTGTGTGTGTGTGTGCGCGTGCGTGCGTGAGTTTGTACTCGTGTGTGTGTGTGTGTAAGAGAGAGAGAGAGAGAGAGAGAGAGAGAGAGAGAGAGAGAGAGAGAGAGAGAGAGAGAGGTTATCTATGTATTTATTTATTTATTTAGAGAGAGAGAGGTTATTTATATATGTGTGTGTGTGTGTGTGTGTGTGTGTGTGTGTGTGTGTAAGAGAGAGAGAGAGTAGGAATGTGTATGTGCATGAGTGTGTGCGTGAGAGTGTGTGTGTGTGTGTGTGTGGAAGAGAGAGAGAGTGGGAATGTGTATGTGCATGTGCGTGAGTGGGTGTGTGTGTGTGTGTGTGTGTGTATGAGTGTGTTTGTGTTTATGTGTGTTTGCTTGTTAAGGTGTGTGTGTGTGTCCGTCAGTCTATATGTGCGTATGAGTGTGTGCTTTGTGTGTATGAAGTTTGTGTGAAAGTGAGTGAGTGCGTGTGAGTGAGTGAGCGTGAGTGTGTGTGTGTGTGCATGTGTGTGTGTGTGTGTTTTGTGTGTATGAGATTTGTGTGAGTCAATGTGTGTGTGGGTGTGACTTGGGGTGTGAACGAGTGTGTGTGTGTGTGTGTGTGTGTGTGTGTGAGAGAGAGAGAGAGAGAGAGAGAGAGAGAGAGAGAGAGAGAGAGAGAGAGAGAGAGAGAGAGAGAGAGCGGATTTGTCACTTCTACCTAATTTACAAAACATAAAAACCCACTGATTTACATGGTGTTACACAATTTAGATTTGTTAGTGCAAGTGGAGTTACTTTGGCCATGAATACATTTGATTTGTAAAAATAAATGTATTCAGAAAGTAAATTTCATGGATTGTGGCTCGGTTTGATAGATTTTGAAAGCTTTTTGTGTCAATAGTTTAATCTGCTTTTCTACCGTGAAGCTCATTTGGAGCGTAACGCTGAGCAAAGTGAGGTACTCAAACTGTGACACCAGGTTACACCTCGCATTTTACAAAAACAACAATAAATGACAGTCACTAGCAAACTGTGACACCAGGTTACACCTCGCATTTCACAAAAACAACAATAAATGACAGTCACTAGCAAACTGTGACACCAGGTTACACCTCGCATTTCACAAAACA
Source organism: Littorina saxatilis (assembly GCF_037325665.1). Lineage (NCBI taxonomy): Eukaryota > Metazoa > Mollusca > Gastropoda > Littorinimorpha > Littorinidae > Littorina > Littorina saxatilis. Next base: position 48,417,230 of record NC_090259.1, read on the forward strand.
ACAATAAATGACAGTCACTAGCAAACTGTGACACCAGGTTACACCTCGCATTTCACAAAAACAACAATAAATGACAGTCACTAGCAAACTGTGACACCAGGTTACACCTCGCATTTCACAAAAACAACAATAAATGACAGTCACTAGCAAACTGTGACACCAGGTTACACCTCGCATTTCACAAAAACAACAATAAATGACAGTCACTAGCAAACTGTGACACCAGGTTACACCTCGCATTTCACAAAAACAACAATAAATGACAGTCACTAGCAAACTATGTCAGACGTCATCATGAGTTTGTGTAAAGCAAAATGGAGGCCGGAATCACTCAATTGATTTGAACTCCGACCAAACACCACGTAATAACTAGGTTAATTTATGCACTCGCGTGAACAAGAAACTGTCGAGCTTCACAGATGTCGTCGTTGGGTAGTTTTGGGTTTGTTTTACTACCATAGGAGAATTTTTGAACGCAAAGTGCCGTCAAATGAGGTAGGGGTTAACAGTTTGAAAGGCCCAAAAGAGCACGTTTTGCGTTCATTGTTTAGGGTGTCCTCCACTGAAAGTTCAATATATCCTAAATTTCTCAATGAAAACGTTTCACACTACCATAAAACATGACCATTAGGTGAATAAAGATCACCATCACTTTGTGTCAATATATTGGCAATACCGGTAGCACTAAAGGTACGAAAATTAAATTCTTCAATAAACTTTCAAAATCTCCATACAACCGGGCATTCAAACAGAATAATTATATTTATTAGTTTATGTTACTTTCATTTTACACAGGAGAATGTTGGTCGGATAAATGTTGTGCATAATTTTCCAGTGTAAAACTCTTAATCTCGTTTCTTGTGTAGACTGATAGGCAACTATCCAAAATCGTTCATCAATTTCTACATTAAACTTTCTCTTCCAAAATCCCCCTGAACATGGTACATCTATTTTCATATTAGTAATCTCTTTCCTATATTCTCTGGCACTTGACACATTTTTGCCGTTAAACAGTGGTAAGGTAATACAAACATCATCACTCATGTTTACAACATTTTCATCATAATTCATGATACAGCAACTTTTAAAACACTATATTCAAGAATTCGGTTTGGCGAATTTCCAATCAAATCACATATACCTTGATATGATAATGTCTCCCGAACGTACAATGTCAGTTAATACCAATACACCTCGTTGTATCCAACTTTCAAAAAAATAAAACTTTGCCACTATATAGCTATACTTATGCATGCATTATTCCATCATAAAGTCGGTCCGACTGTAACATGATCATAGTGGTTTTTATTTAGCCAATAGGCCTACTTTAACACTGCTTTCCAAAAGTGCGATTTCACTAGGTCTAACACTTTTTACATTCGATAAAAAAAACATTCAAAATGCTTTCCAAAACGCAAATACATCATCTTTGGGGTGAAACTCCAATTATCATTTTAATTTGATGTACTCAGTTGTGAAACCCATTGTAATAAAAAAGAAATTTGCATTTGCCTAATATCGATCATTTTTAGACCACCTTTTTCAATTTCAAAACATAAAACGTTTCTTTTTACGTTTTTAAAGGCCTTCCGATTACAATCTCTTTTTTTGCCACAAAAATCTAAACAATAAGGTTAATACTTCATTCAAAACACAGTCAGGTAATACAAACGCTTGCATACTATACACAAGTTGTAAAATTAAAAACGTTTTCACAATACATATTTTCCCTGAAATGCTCAGATTTTGCTTCTCCTATGCGCAAATAAATCGCTTGATATTCCTTATCCTTCCAATCCAATTATCTTCTACCAAAGAAGCACTCTTATTATTACAAAAATATACACCCAAAATCTTCAACATTTTCTTCCAAACAAAATTATAAAATGTTTCATCACAATGTTTCCTACTACCCAACCACATCGCCTCAGACTTTCTCTTATGTATCCGTAAGTAGTGGTATTTTTCTTTAAAGACCTACAAAACCCTAATGGTCATGACGAAGGAGAGTCGTATAAAGCATTTGGGTTTTTTGTTTCAAAATTATTCAGCGTCACCCGATGGCCTACACTTTTTGTGTGATCCTTTTAAGTCCCATCTAAGTACAGGGAGCAGCTTGCTGTGTCAAATATCTTCTCAGTCTGAATCCTGGCATGAACTTGGCCCTCAACTGCAATATTAATCATGTACATCGTTCATCAGGGTTGGTACCACACAACTTATATTAGACAGAAGGGACAAGCGCCTCTTCGGTATGTTCCGGCAATTTCCGTGAGCGTTCGGGGCGCCATTTTGAAACTGCTGCGAAGAAGCATGGCGGCGAGTACCAGGACTGGCAGCAGGCTTACTGTAAACAAAACAAAACGCGGAGCGTGTTACTGTTGTGGTATGTGTGTGTGTGTGTGTGTGTGTGTGTGTGTGTGTGAGCACTGATGTGTGTGTGTGCGTGCGTGCATGCGTGCGTATGTAAATGTGTGTGTGAGTGTGTGTGTGTGTGTGTGTGTGTCTGTTTGTAAGAAAGAGATATATGGAGAGAGAGGGATAGAGAGAGTGTGTGTGTGTGTGTGTGTGTGTGTGTGTGTGCATGAGTTTGTGTGTATGTTTGTGTGTGTATGAATGTGTATGTGTGTTTGTTTGTAAAGGTGTGTATGTCCGTCTGTCTATGTGCGTCTATGAGTGTGTTTTGTGTGTGTGTGAGATTTGTGTGAGTCACTGTGTGGGTGTGGATGTGTGTGTGTGTGCGTCTGTGTGTGTGTATGTATGTGTGTGTGTGTGTTTGTAAAGGTGTGTATGTCCGTCTGTATATATGTGCGAATGGGTGTGTGTTTTGTGTGTATGAAGTTTGTGTGAGAGAGTGAGTGAGTGCGTGTGTGTGAGTGTGTGTGTGTGTGTGTGTGTGTGTGTGTGTGTGTGTGTGTGTATGTGTGTGCGTATGTGTGTGTGTGTGTGTGTGTGTGTTTGTTTGTAAAGGTGTGTATGTCCGTCTGTCTATATGTGCGAATGGGTGTGTGTTTTGTGTGTATGAAGTTTGTGTAAGAGAGTGAGTGAGTGCGTGTGAGTGAGTGTGTATGTGTGTGTGTGTGTGTGCGTAAGTGTATGTGTGTGTGTGTGTGTGTTTGTTTGTAAAGGTGTGTATGTCTGTCTGTCTATATGTGCGAATGGGTGTGTGTTTTGTGTGTATGAAGTTTGTGTAAGAGAGTGAGTGAGTGAGTGTGTATGTGTGTGTGTGTGTGCGTGCGTGTGTGACTTGGGGTGTGTGTGTGTTTGAGAGAGAGAGAGAGATAGAGAGAGAGAAAATGTGATTATTTATGTGTGTGTGCGTGCATGCATTCGTGCGTGTGTGTGTCTGTGTTTGTGTAATAGAGAGAGATAGATAGAGGGAGAGAGAGAGAGATAATGTGTATGTGCGTTAGTTTGTGTGTAGGGCCTATGTTTGTGTGTGAATGAGTGTGAGTGTGCGTGTGTGACTTGGGGTGTGTGTGTGTTTGAGAGAGAGAGAGAGAGAGAGAGAGAGAGAGAGAGAGAGAGAGAGAGAGAGAGAGAGAGAGAGAGAATGTGGTTATTTATGTGTGTGTGCGTGCATGCATTCGTGCGTGTGTGTGTTTGTGTGTGTGTGTGTGTTTCTGTGTCTGTGTAAGAGAGAGACTTAGACTTAGAACATTAATTTTATTGACATAAAGGGTAAACATTTTAAGCCAAGGGCCTAATCTTACAACGTGCCCTTTACATTCACACTAACACATCCGCACGCATGTAAATGTAACCGAGTGCCAATCTACTTTCCTCTTTCTTACCGAGCTCAAACACTCAAGCAGACGACACAAGTTATATTAACCAGGTTCTTTTATTCCATACGATGAAATGGGGAATGTGTGGGATAACGGGGGTTTATTTTCAAATACAAAACTTTCACTGTATAGGACTAAACAACTCCAAAAAAACAATGCTCTCACTCTTCATTCTAAAACTACATTCTCCCTCTAAAGCTACCCTTTAAAAACACACCAAATCCTTTCCCCAAACTACACTCTACTCTAAATCCTCACTCTCAACTTTAATTAAAAAAAAAACCACAATGAGACTCTAATCTAAAACAAACGAAATCTAAAAAAAGCAACCTAAAAACAATTCTTCAAAAAAAACCAAATCTACAAAAACTCTAACAAAACCTGACCAAAATCTCTCCACTAAATCTAACTGCTCTTCACTAACAGAACCTAGTCTATGAAAACAAATCTACGCCCCACTAAAAAAGAAAAGACCTAACTAAAAAGAACAGACCTAACTAAAACCCCGTCGCACACTCTGCCATCCTGCAAAGCACAGAATGCACGCCGTAAGCATACGTAAACAAATCAACAATTTCAACTACCACAAACTAACTCGTTGAACAACAAAACACATCATTCCTACCAAATAACATGCCTACAATACCGTTCTCTCAAACAACGGTCTTCTAAAGCATTCACAGACACAAAAGTCTTCCCAAACATTCCAACTCACAAAACAATCTACTTGAACATTCAAATAAATCCTTCCCCCAAGCAGCATACTATTCTTCTCACTGCTTACCCATTTACAGAAAGAAAATTGTGTTAACCTACCAGCAAAAGAATTCTCACATCCCGAAAAGATTTCCGCCCGTGACAGACATGTCACACAACGGCATCAAAAACACGCCGCACCAAATACACGCTGTCTTCACTCCAAGACCCCAAGCAAAAAGACAGTTTTAGCGGTCACATCCTGCGCGCCGGTGTCACAAGATTAACACATATTTAACTCGAGGGGTGTCAGGCAGCCCCACTTTCTTTAGTTAGTGTCTAACATCACCTTCAACTATTCAAATTTACATCGCGGCGGAGGGAAAAAGGGAGATGGAATAAAGCCACCTGTCAATTGTTTCCCGTTCACAAAAACATTAAATCACAAAATTTACTCCAGAGGCTTGTACTAAAAAAGCGATCGTTTTACCTATGCAAATTTTAGAATCGGCTATTCCGCGAGACCAATTCAATAGAAATGAAACTCAGTCTCGGAAACCTTAATGGATCCCCGATAGTACAGGTTTGAATCCTTAATAGCACAGAGGTACCACGAGTTCACACGGATGCACAAAAGTGCATGTGTACCGTAACTGTCGTTCCCAAGCTCACATAAACAACATAATATAATGAATTCATATAGGCATAACATGTAAATGTACAGTAAATAAGCATAAGCACTACGGCCACACGAAACACAAAATCTAATATACGAAGTAAAACAATATGAATACTATATGCTATGAATATGTAATATGACGTGAATATAATTATTTGTCATCATTTTCACGAGTTTTCGTTCACAAACACCTAGTAAATAAATCTCATGTTCCCCATGCAATAACTCGAGGTGGTGAATGGGTTTGAGCTTCCATGTGAAACGTGGATTGTCAAAGTAAAAGCCAATCAGGCTGATTGTTTGATGTGTGGAACCATCTCGGCTTTGGATTTGTGTTTCCGAGGACAACGATTGTAAGCATTCACTCACAAAGACCCAATCAATGTTGATAATAACCGCGGCGACTCATGGTCAATTTGCAACTTATCTCTGTAATTGCAAAATCCACAATGAAAAGTCATAAACACTTAAAAGAAAAGAAATATGCTCAACACTTACTGAATTCACAGGTATGATCGCAGCTCTGTACATTTTCAGACTGGAAGAAAAGCGTCAACAAGCTACGTTTGACGTCACATACAAGTTTGACGTGTTATTTCGTGCTACTGTGACGATGCTTTGTGGCCCGGAGTTGGATTCTAAAAATTCGTCTCCCTGTGGGCTATTGTGCATTTTGTTGCACAACCAAAATGATGACAAAAACGATGTTTCGTAGCTTGTTGTCAGACCAGCACTTTGTTGTTGGTCCTCGGGGAGCATATCGCCTTTTGTTTCATATTTATCAACCGCGGCCTTCGGCGTTGGTCGATAAAGATGAAAACCAACAAAAAGCTGGTCTGTCAACAAGCCACCAAACATCTTATACTAGTAATATTAATATTGTATACATTAGACAGAACTGTAAGATTCACATGATTATGTCACCGCGGGTGTGCACTTACAGAAAACAATTTAGATGTTTTTTTTAAAGAAGATTTAAAAATATTTACAGATTTGCTAGTTTTAACATTCGAAGGAAGAGAGTTCCACCTTGACGGCCCAGCAAAGGCAAAACTAGTTTTATATAGATCTACACGGGTCCTTGGTAGTAGATATTTATCTGATCCGTATCTCTCAGGAGCCTCGGTTATGAATGCATTCAAGTATGGTGGTGCTAGCCCATGGAGTGCCTTGTACATTAACACTGCAATGTTATATTCAAACTGCTCCTGCAGTGAAAGTAAACTAGCAGCTTTAAGCTTTTCTGACGTTGACAGATACGGGTTAGTAACAATTAGCTTTGCCCCTCTTCTGTGCAGGGAATTAAATTTTTTAAGCAGATTTTCGCTCGCACCGCACCATACAGTAGAAGCTTAATTGATAAAAGATTGGCAGTGTGCCACAACAATTTTTTTAGACCTTCCGCTTCTACAAAGGGTTTTAATCTGGATAAAAGATATAGATTTTTGGAGAGCTTTTTGCAAATATTATTGATATGTACATTCCACCGAAGCTCCTGGTCAACTACGATTCCTAATACCTTGTGTGATTTAACCTGCTCTGTGGGATCAGTGTTCAGCGGTTAAGAATAAGGGCTGCTCTCTGGTGTTTCTGTCTGGATGTTATGACCATACTATTTGATTTCTTAGGGTGTAATGTCATTTTATTTTGAACGCACCATTTAAAAACATCATTTATTCCCTGTTGAAGATCGTATTGCACCTGATTTAACGTTTTTGAGGACGAGTGAAGGGAACTGTCATCGGCAAAGAGCTCACAAGACACATTGTTATTTTTGAGTCACTTGAGAAAAAGTGACTCTATGTAATCGGTCAGTGTTAGTCTGTCCGGCCGGCCGTCCGGCCGGCCGGCCGTCCGTACACACCACCTTAACGTTGGACTTTTCTCGGAAACTATCAAAGCGATCGGGCTCATATTTTGTTTAGTCGTGACCTCCAATGACCTCTACACTTTAACGATGGTTTCGTTGACCTTTGACCTTTTTCAAGGTCACAGGTCAGCGTCAAAGGAAAAATTAGACATTTTATATCTTTGACAAAGTTCATCGGATGTGATTGAAACTTTGTAGGATTATTCTTTACATCAAAGTATTTACATCTGTAGCCTTTTACGAACGTTATCAGAAAAACAAGGGAGATAACTAGCCTTTTCTGTTCGGCAACACACAACTTAACGTTGGGCTTTTCTCGGAAACTATAAAAGTGACCGGGCTCAAATTTTATGTGAACGTGACTCATTGTGTTGTGAATAGCAATTTCTTCCTGTCCATCTGATGCCTCATATAATATTCAGAACTGCGAAAGTGACTCGATCGAGCGTTTGCTCTTCTTGTTTATATGCAAGAGCAGGTCGTTAATAAAAATGCAAAATAATAAGGGCCCCAAAATAGAACCTTGAGGAACTCCGCATTTTAAGTAACCGTCGCCCGAATATTGACCGTTTACGTAGACGCGCTGGGTTCTGTTTGATAAAAATGATGTAAGCAGGTTTACCGTGTGACTGCTGTGCGTGTAATACTCAAGCTTGCGAATGAGAAGAGTATGGTCTACTGTTTCAAAGGCTTTCCTCAGATCGAGGAAAACGGTACCGACGATTTTAGAATCGTTTATAGCTGAGATCCAGGTATCACACAGACGGACAAGGGCCGTGAAACAAGAATGAAATTTACGGAAGCCAGATTGAAACTGGTAGAAAAGGTTGTAACATTCCATATGATGGGCCACGTGCTTATGAATATGCCTCTCAAGAGGCTTTGAAAGTACTGAGAGGATGGATATGGGACGGAAGTTATTAATGTCAGTAGAGTCCGATGTCTTTGGAATCGGAATAACTTTGGCGCACTTCCAGCCCTTAGGGAATACACAAGTTTTAATACATAGATTATAAAAAAACGTTAAGGGTTTAACAACATACGGAAGAGACAGTTTTAAGATATAAGAACTGAGAGTGTCCACGCCCACAGATTTTTTATTTTTCAATTCAGAAATATATTTACCTACTTCGTGTATTGCTAGCTCGGGGATACAACTCTGGTCACTAGACCGTAGCCTCTCGTTACAAAATTCTGAAAGAGGGGAGTTTGAGAATTCATCGCTATGTGGGGTCGGGGGACCATTAGACTGGTGAAGGAGGGACGCCGTGGACAGGAAATGATCATTGAGCGTGTCTGGCGATGCCACGATCGAGGGCGATAAGAACGGCTTACGTTTCTCATGCGTTATCTCGTTCATGGCACGCCAGAGATGCGCCGTATCACAGTTATTAGAGATCATCTGTTCAAAGTATCTGCGCTTCGAGTTTTTAACCAAAACACTTATTTTGTTTCTGTGGATTTTGTACTCGTCAATTTTTTTTTATCTTTCTTTAATTTATCCCGAATTTTAATGGCCTCCATAATGTCGGCTGTAATCCAACCGGGTTGCGTCTTCTGTTTAACTCTCCTCCTTCGAATGGGGGCATGTTTTTCCACAATAGGCATAAATAAACATTGCCAAACAATTAAAGCAGTATCGGGATTATCGCAGCTATATATACTGGAAAAGTTGACTCTACTTAAGTCGAACAAAAAAGAAGTTTGGTCAAAGTGCTTAGTTGAGCGATATTCAATGGTTGTATGCTCGGCCTTGGTACGCTTCGGTGGTCTCCATGACAGCCTGCACATGATTGGACTGTGGGCAATGAGACTGACATCCGAAATTCGTACGTTAGAAACTTTGCGTACATTGTTAGTATAGATATGATCTAATAGGGTGGAGGAGGTGGGAGTAACTCTTGTAGGCTGTTGAACCAGTTGTTGCAGCCCGAATAAATTGGAGGTTCATGGCGTGTGTGGTTTTAGTAAATCAATGTTGAAATCCCCTAGAAGAATATAATCTGACTTTGGGTTTGTCGTTGTGACCAAGTCCATCATGTGACCAAGTCATCATGTGACCAAGTCCATCATGTGACCAAGTCCATCATGTGACCAAGTCCATCATGTGACCAAGTCCATCATGTGACCAAGTCTATCATGTGACCAAGTCCATCATGTGACCAAGTCCATCATGTGACCAAGTCCATCATGTGACCAAGTCCATCATGTGACCAAGTCCATCATGTGACCAAGTCCATCATGTGACCAAGTCCATCATGTGACCAAGTCCATCATGTGACCAAGTCCATCATGTGCACGAAGTCATCATACCAGGCAAAGTTACAAGAGGGATTTCTTTTCAGGATACAAATAAGTGTAGTAGAATCTTTAGCACCACGCTTAAGCTGAACCCACATGCACTCCACGGCCTCAGTCTCTAGATCCGGACGCCGGGTGATGTAAGGCATCACGTCATTATGTACATATATGCCAAGGCCCGTCTGTGGCAATTGGGTAGCATCTTTACGCAAAAAAGTGTAGTTAGGGATATACATTTCAGAATCGGATTGTAGTTTCAGTCGGGTCTCAGTAAGACCGAGGAGGTGGAGGCGTGGTGGTCCGCTAAGCAAAGAATAGACTCCATGAGTTGTGTTGCCTAAGTGAAAAATATTTGCATGCCCTACATCTATGCTTGAAGAAGATAAGTCTTGCATACAAAACACAAAATATTAATTTCACCAGACTAAGTGCAATCCGGAAACAATGCAAATCAGAGCACACAGTACCAACAGAACAACCAAATCAAATAAACGACTGAAAATAATGTAAAGGGGAAAATGTGCAAGCTTACAAAGTAATTAGTAACGGAATTAGGACTAGTAAGAAAACAAACTCAAACACCGCTATGTGTAATGTCTACTCAGAGACCAGCACAGCAGCACAATGTAACGTTTAACTTGACGGTGAAGACAGAACCAATTAATGTTCATTCACTTTGTCCAGCTAAAGGCCAAAGGCCTATGGTATGGGCAGTCCTGTCACCACTGGTGGCTACCACACAGTGGAACAAAAGTTAAAAAGTTTTCTTTATGTCGCTGAAAGGAAAAAAACAAATGCAAAGTGGGGGAATGCACAAAAAGACAAATTAATAATGAAATAGCTAAACTAATGGTGAGTTATGGTAAAGTACCGTGTACGGTACCACAACTCACGCACACACGCAATCGTTCATGCATTTCACATGTAAGGAGAAGGCCAGCCAGCTCCAGAAGGAGGCGGGCGGCCAAAGAACCATGGAAACATCTGGGGGAAGTGTTGGCCGTTGTGCATAAATGGCAGATAGGGATTGAATGGCGGTGCCAATGACGGACTATGAGTACTGCCTCTGTCTGCCCGAGCACTCGAGTGGCTCGTTACTAGGCTGCTCAGATGAGCGCGCAGCATGCTTATCGTCACGGTCTCTGGGCATGTCACTGGGTGGCGTCTTATCCGTTTTCTTCTCACTTCCAGGGCCTATTAGCATGGGAGGGAGAGAGAGAGAGAGAGAGAGAGAGAGAGAGAGAGATAGAGAGAGAGAAAAAGAGAGAATGAGAGAGTGAGAGAGAGAGAGAGAGAGAGAGAGAGAGAGAGAGAGAGAGAGAGAGAGAATGTGGTTATTTATGTGTGTGTTCGTGCGTGTGTGTGTTTCTGTTTCTGTGTCTGTGTAAGAGCGAGAGAGAGAGAGAGAGAGAGAGAGAGAGAGAGAGAGAGAGTGAGAGAGAGAGAGTGAGAGAGAGAGAGTGAGAGAGAGATTGATTGATTGATTACACTTTATTACAGAAGGATGGAGAGAGTGAGAGAGAGAGAGAGAGTGAGAGAGAGAATATGTGCGTGTGCGTGAGTTTGTGTGTAGGGCCTATGTGTGTGTGTGAATGAGTGTGTGTGTGTTTATGTGTGTGTGTGTGTGTGTGTGACCTGGGGGGAGTGTATGGGTGAATGTGTGTGTGAGAGAGCGAGACGGGGGGGGGGGGGGGGGGGAGAGAGAGAGAGAGAGAGAGAGAGAGAGAGAGAGAGAGAGAGAGAGAGAGAGAGAGAACTTTGAACTTGAACTTGAACGTTGAACTTTATTACAGGAAAGATAGCATTAGGTCCGTAGGACCTTTCTTACAGTAAGCAAACAAAATGGTTATAATCGAAATGGGAATACATAGGAACAAACTTTTTATGATGAAACGCAGACACACGCAATAATAGTAATATAAGAATAAGATCATTCTTTACAGACATGTGATATACAGATATCACAATACGGGCAATACAACCATACATTATCAGAACACACACCAAGTTGACGCAAGACACACACATGCACATTTCAGAAGGATAGAAGGCATACATACGTTTGAGCAACCAGGCACATCACATTAAAGTGATGTTTGAATGTATTTTTGCAGATGTGTTTTGAATGTTTTAAGGTTACTGATCGATTTTAAGCATGTAGGTAGGGAGTTCCAGACATAGGCTCCCGACTATAAAAGACTAGTTTTAAATATGTCAATGCGTGGCTTCGGGCAGGCCAGATTATGCTTGAAGGTGGAATACCGAGAAGGAGTTGATTGAAACCAGTGAGTTAGATATTCGGGTGCTTGGTCACGTAGGAGCTTGTGCATGAAAACTGATTTATTAACTAAAAGCTGTTGTTTAAGTTGAGGTATATTGAGGGCTGTCAGTTTTGCGTCAGTAGTTACTGATGGGTCAGGCAGAATGAGTTTAGCTGACCTTCGATGACGAGAATTTATAGTTTTGAATAATGCATCACTACAGCCATCCCAGATGACAGAGGCATAATCAATGGGAGGTTTGATGTGGGCGTTGTAGAACATTTTTCGGGCGTCTAAAGTGATGACTGACTGAAGTTTAGAAAGTAGGAATAAATTTCTTGAAACGCGTTTACACAGATGTTCAATGTGGGAATGCCACCTAAGCTTATCATCGATAATCACGCCTAGCAGTTTGTGTTCGCTAACCTTTTCTGTTGAGTTTCCGTTGATGGTGAGATCTAGTGAGAGGGGGGACAACTGATGCTTCTGGCGCGTTGTAATTACCATTGATTTAGATTTCAGAGGGTTTAGGACCATGTTGTTTTCAGAGCACCATTGTGAGATGTCTCTAAGGGTGTGCTGAAGAGATTGTTGAATATTTTCAAGGCGTCTATTTTGTGTCCGTAGTGTTGTGTCATCAGCGAGCATGTGGTATTCTACTGAGTTGTCAGAGAAGTGAAGTGGAAGGTCATTAACGTAAATACAGAAAAGAATAGGACCTAAGACAGAGCCCTGGGGTACTCCATATAACACGGACTCCTCTCTTGAGTACGCACCATGTACATAGATTTGTTGCGATCGGTTTTCAAGGAAAGACTGAAAGAAAGACAGAGAGTCAGATCCATTGAGATATAGTGATAATTTGTTGAGGAGAATTTTATGATCAACGAGGTCAAAGGCCTTAGAAAAATCTAAGTATACGACCCCAGAGAGCTGGGAGGAATTTATGGCTGACAGAGAGAGAGAGAGAGAGAGAGAGAGAGAGAGAGAGAGAGAGAGAGAGAGAGAGAGAGATTGATTGATTGATTGATTGATTAAACTTTATTACAGAAGGATGGAGATTTTAGGCATTGCCTAGTCTTACAATCTGTCCTTGCAAACAAAGACGAGAACAAAACAACACATGAAAAGAGTATATGGACACTACGAATTTGACGAAACATACATATGGTAATAAGTAACATTCAAAAGCAAATCAAAAGTTATAGATTAACTAAATAAAACTATGAAGTATAAAGATAGCAAAAGTAACAATGATAATAGCAATGATGATGATTTCATGGTAATAAGATTATTAACAATAAAAGGATAATAATCATAATAATAACACTAATAATAATGATAATAATGAGTGCAAAGTTACGTTCAATAAGAACATGAGGTCCTGAATAAAAACAACAACAGCAAGCAAACAAATAGCAAGTCAAGTGCAGAAAAACAACAATCATAAAAAGAGAATCGTATCCCGTATCTTTTTCCATGCATAAATTGCATACACGCATGCTAATATACATGTGAAGCTATAAGATAACGTTTATGTATTGATTAAATTAGGGTGGTTTAAGATATCGGAATAAACAAATTTACGAATTGCCACAATGTTACAATAACTGTTTCACTTTGAATCAGACTTCGAACAAATGTCTGTGTGTTTGTTTTTTAAAGGCCTTGACTGATGGAATATGTTTAAGTACAGTTGGAAGCGAATTCCAAGAGAGAGAAAGAGAGAGAGAGAGAGAGAGAGAGAGAGAGAGAGAGAGAGAGAGAGAGAGAGAGAGAGAGAGCGCGGATTTGTCCTTTGCTGGGGGTATGCAGTGCCTTGGCATTGCACTTCTACTTAATTTTTATGTTGTTGTATACAGCAGGCAAACACTTTGAAGTGCCGAACATTTGTTGCAATTTCACAGTAAAAACAAGTCGCGTAAGGCGAAATTACTACATTTAGTCAAGCTGTCGAACTCACGGGATGAAACTGAACGCACTGTATCTTTTTCACCAAGACAGTACAGCTTCGTTAATCCCCGCGAGAAGGAAATCGCTCACCCCCCACGTGCAAAACGCAGTGATATGCACACGCCAGAATAGCGCGGTAGCGTATTGTGCTAAACAGAAAAGTGCGCTTTTCTGTATTCGTGTTAACTTTCTGAGCTTGTTTTGAATACAACCTATCATATCTATATGTTTTTGGAATCAAGAAACGATAAAGAATAAGATGACATCTTTTTTGGATCGATTTCTTACATTTTAATCGCAAGACTAATTAATCTATTTTCGTTAATTGTGATCACATTTTAAGAGTAAATATGACATATGCATATATTTTTAGATTCAGAATGTCATGAAGAATACGATGCAATCAATTTTAAATCTGTTTGCGAAAAATCGATTTTTATTTTTTTTAATTTTTTTGTTTATAATTTTATTTCTTTTATATACACATAAACACAACGTAACATACAGCAAACACAGAGTTTATCAACAAAGCGCATACACACGCACATACCTAGACAAGACCCAGACATAGACAGTAGGATGGGTTGTTGAAACGACAGGGGACATGGAAGGGGTGGGGGGGTGGGGGTGGGGGGAAACTGAGGTTGGGGAGGGGAGGGGGGGGGGGGTAACTGAGGTTGGGGGAGGGGAGGGGGGCAGGTGGGGACGGTGATCACACTTTAGCCTCCAAGTATACATGGGGTTTAATTATAACCTGTTATGAATAAATGGGTCAGGGGGTATCACATTCAAAAATATTCATACGAAATCAATCAATACAATTATCCTATGGCATCAATGAAAAAACTGTCTATATATATACACCAATCTTTTGCAAATTTACCATAATAATCATTTACACTGGCATTATACTTTTCGATCAAAAACCTTTGTTTAACAATTTTCACAAACACATTTAGTGTTGGGACTGTCTTATTTAATTTGGCTCCAAATATACTTTGTTTGGCAAGGAGAATAAACAAATCAAAAACAGCATCCGTATGGAAGTTGTCTAAATACCCTAAAATGACAAGCTCTTTTGACAAATTCAAATTACAGCAATGTGTGAAATTTAGGCATAACCATTCTGTGAAATCAGACCAAAAAAGCTTAACTCTTGTGCACTCCCAAAACAAATGTTCTAAGGTTTCCTCTTCCTGTGTACAAAAGCTACATAGTGATGTGTCAGAAATTTTCATCAAAAAGAACAGGCGTTGAGTGGGAAACATTCTATGTAGTATTCTATATTGGAACCACCTCAGGTATGTGTCTTGTGCAGTTCGCCTTATTGTCAGAAATACCTTTCTGACATTTACATCAAAATTCAATAAATTAGACCATTTTTCCATGCACTGTAGATTGCCATCATTTTTCACAAGATGGGTATATATATGTTTTACTCCACCTTTAGCTATTTGTTTTCATACAACATCATCACCAATATGAAAAATCGATTTTAATGACAACTTTAATGAGCAAACTCATTAGTTAATTTGTAAGCCTCCAAGCTGAAATGCAATACCAAAGTCCGGGCGTCGTCGAAGACTACTTGACCAACATTTCAACCAATTTGGTTTAAAAATGAGAGCGTGACAGTGCCGCCTCAACTTTCACGAAAAGCCGGATATGACGTCATCAAAGACATTTATCAATAAATGAAAAATATGTCTGGGGATATCATACCCAGGAACTCCCATGTAACATTTCATGAAGATCGGTCTAGTAGTTTTCTCTAAATCGCTCTACACACACACACACACACACACACACACACACACACACACACACACACACACACACACATACACACACACACACACACACATACACCACACCCTCGTCTCGATTCCCCCCTCTATGTCAAAAGATCGATTGATTGCTTGTCGTGTAGCATTTCAAAAGTAGGCACACACAAAATGATGATTGAACACATAACAAAGAGAAAAACTAATGGTCACAGATCTATCGATGCGTCTGAAGTTATACATCAGCAAATCCTTACTACCGGTAAATTAGTAAGTAAATGGACCTGCTTTTATTCACACAGTACGTAAACGTCAGGTCATAAACGTAAACAGAGACATGGCACACCGTGAGACCAAACTGCGCACTGCGTGTGTGTGTCGCTCGCCGCGATTGCTGGTCAGTCTCAGCATTAACAAGATGGCGGCCGGCCGAGCCAACCAGAACGCGTTCTTTGATCGCGCTAAGAGGGCTTGTCCCTTCTGTCTAATATAAGTTCTGTGGTTGGTACTGGTTGGAGAGTATTTGTTTTTGTATATATATATTCATACTTGCAATGTACTGTTTTCGAGCTAAGTCCTGTTTTGATGGAGCATGTTTGTGGTGTTTAGTGGGTCTGCTTTGACACCAAGTTGCGCATAGCTGCTGCCAGGTGACGCGCTGACGATTGGTCTAATTGGATTCTATAGAAATTTAGGTTTTCGAAAATATATAGTTATCTAGTATACAAAACCGCTGCCTTAAACTGCCTTTCCTAGACGCCTTTTTTTCGGTTTGGCTGCTCTACTATAAAGTACCATGGAATGTATCCAATACAAACAAAGTCACTGTACTCTTAAACCACCGTGGAATGTATCAATAAAGAATCCACTGTATTGTAGCGTTAAAGCACCGTGGAATGTATCAATAAAGAATTTACTTTACTGTTTATGCTCCTTCCCCTGTTTGGGCGGGAAACAGCTCAGTCCGTAGCGGTGCTGGTTTCAAACCCAGTTGTCGCTATCGGCGTAGGTTCGATCCCCACGTTCGAGGAGAGATTTATTTCCCAGAGTCAACTTTGTGCAGACTTTCCTCGGTGCCCGAACACCCCCGTGTGAACGCATGTGCACGATAAAGAACCCAAGTTCACAGAAAAAGTCTCAGGACTTAGAAATATAAAAACAATCTTGCAGACAAAAAAAAGTAGCGCCGAATACTGTATGGCAGTTCGCTTTCCCCAGGGAGGAAGCAGCCCGAATTTCCATGAGGGTAACCTCACATAGCTATAGACTCTTATCCTTATCCTTGTTCTCCGTGGAATGTATCAATAAAGAACTTGTATTGTTTCATCACAGACCCCCCGCGGGTTAGAGGGAAGAATTTACCCGATGCTCACCAGCATGTCGTAAGAGGCGACTAACGGATTCTGTTTCTCTTTTTACCCTTGTTAAGTGTTTCTTGTATAGAATATAGTCAATTTTTGTAAAGATTTTAGTCAAGCAGTATGTAAGAAATGTTAAGTCCTTTGTACTAGAAACTTGCATTCTCCCAGTAAGGTAATACATTGTACTACGTTGCAAGCCCCTTGAGCAAGTTTTTGATTAGTGCTTTTGTGAACAAGAAACAATTGACAAGTGGCTCTATCCCATCTCCCCCCTTCCCCCGTCGCGATATAACCTTTGTGGTTGAAAACGACGTTAAACACCAAACAAAGAAAGAAAGTTTCATCACAGTGAAATACATTAGTAACGAATTCCTTGTTCTGTTTAAGAACCTTGGAATGTGGCGTTAAAGAAGACAGCTACCCAGAGCTCCATCCTGAAGGGTGGCCCAGGCAAAGCCGTTGACGGCCTGAACGTCATCAGCGACCCGGAAAAATGCACCTCCACGAACCCCGCGATAGACGGAAGCGGAGACCGCTGGTGGCAAGTGGACATGGCGTCTCCCTACAAAGTCTTCAAATTGATTGTCCACACCCGCGTCGACTGCTGTGGTCAGTACTACACTCAGCGTCAGAAAAAACCCACCGATAAGTGATAACAAACCAAAACAACCTCTGCATCAAAAAACACCCCGATTGTCACGGTTTGGTGACATTGATTGAGGAAGAAACTCTCTGTAGGGTGCTTTTCCGAAATTACGATGCAAAGCGCCTGTCACTGCTGTGCAGCACAGGCAAAATCCTCCCCTTTAGCTGCTGGCCAGCCGCTACCAGATACCCCCTGCTGCCAGACATTCCACTCCCACAGGGAAGGGTCAGTCAATGGCAGCTGTTGGCACCAGCAGGCTGGCCCTTCTTTGGCCCGTATTAAAAACCCTGGATGTTTACAATTTTCAGTGATCTATTGCAAGTGCTTGCAACTTTGTGGTTTCCCAGGATTAACTGTGTTAGTGAATTGAAACTTTATGAAATGTTTTGTATGACTGCAAGAGTGGATCGTGGTGTGGTTAGTTAGTTAGTAGTAACTGACCGTTCATAATCATCTTCTTTGATCTATGAAACGTGACACCGATTAATGATTAAACAAATTCAGTATCAGAAGAAACTTTATAAAGGATTTAAAAAAAACATCACCGTCACAAAGAAACTGATAAGTGATTAAAAACAAGGCAGTGTCTGAATAAACGTTATAAACGATTAAAAAAAACTCAGCGTCAGAAAAAACACCTGATAAGTGATTGAAAACTCAGCGTGAGTAGAGACTTGATTAGTGCTAACACTACTATTTGTCCGTGAAGGAATGAGAATTGTTGAAGTATCGACCGTCCAGTCGTCCGTAGGCAGAACATTTGACGTTAGGGTATCAGGCCGTCCAGTCGTCCGTAGGCAGAACATTTGACGTTAGGGTATCAGACCGTCAAGTCGTCCGTAGTCACAACATTTGACGTTAGGGTATCAGGCCGTCCAGTCGTCCGTAGGCAGAACATTTGACGTTAGGGTATCAGACCGTCAAGTCGTCCGTAGGCAGAACATTTGACGTTAGGGTATCAGACCGTCCAGTCGTCCGTAGTCACAACATTTGACGTTAGGGTATCAGACCGTCCAGTCGTCCGTAGTCACAACATTTGACGTTAGGGTATCAGACCGTCCAGTCGTCCGTAGTCACAACATTTGACGTTAGGGTATCAGTCCGTCCAGTCGTCCGTAGTCACAACATTTGACGTTAGGGTATCAGACCGTCCAGTCGTCCGTAGTCACAACATTTGACGTTAGGGTATCAATGAATTGTTGAGGGCCTGGTAAAGGGAAGCGGGCCCTTGCTCAATGAGTAAAAAGTACAGATTTCTACTCAATTAGGCTTACCAGTCCATTTCATGGTCGCCCTCGCTGTGCATATCAACTGCCTCATCACAGGATGGAGTATATTCATCATCCTGCTCTGGTTCGCTGATATGAGATTTTGGGTCACTGCCAGGTGGGTCACTGTCATTGTCGGGTGACCTGTCTCTGCTCCTATACACATCAATGCAGCATTGTGTACCCTTGTTGATTCCTGGTAGGCTTTGTCGTAAATCACACTGCACACCTTTTTAACGGAAAATTGCATACATGTGTGAGTGTCGAAAAGAGCATAAATGTATGTGTTCCAATGTTTGACTAGCTATTCTGACTTGAACCATGCCACAAATCATGAACCATGAACTTCAAGTGTGTGCATGTGAAAAAATAAAAATGACAAACACCACAGTGCAGATGGTCTGATGCTTTCATGATTGAATGCCCAATCACCTTTTTTTTCTACAGTTTAAAAAGTAATATTTTTAACAAGACTTGAACCTTATTTTAACAGTGATTTACCTACTTTTTGTTTTTCTTACTTTTTGTTGCAGTAGAAGAAGGCCTTGGAGTGACTTGAACTTTCTTGTTTCTTTTTACTTTGCAATGTATCTGGAAGGGGAATATATATATATATATATATATATATATATATATATATGATAATGGCATAGCTAATAGTAATGTAATCATAGAATAAGCAGGCATGGGAATTGTCCGCCGAAAGGCAAATTTCCGCCGAATTATTTTTTTGTTCCGCCGAAAAAGTAAAAGTGTCCACCGAAAAATTAAGTGGGAGAGGCAAAAATGGTTCTAAAAACTGAATTTAATGGCAAACTTGGAGCTCAGATGACACCAAATTGCACCAGTCTTTGTTGAGAAAAAAATTCCGGACCCCCCTAGTACGGCTAGGCGCTTCGCGCCTTCGACATTGCCATTACTTAAATATTTTCAGCCTTTTTGACTTTTTTCAATTCTCATGCCTGAATAAGTTCATTTGCAAATTGGTTGCTTGATAATTGCACACACCAATTTATTGATTTTATATTTTACAAAGAACATGAAGCAGTTCTAAAACAGAAGGAAGTTTATTGGCTAAGCTGATAAAATGTAAAGAAGATGTGTAATCACAGAAATTGATTGAAATAACACTGACAAGACTGAATGTGACAACAAACAGATCTATACTGGCCAACCCGAGAACTATACCTCTGTCTGAGTGCTGACATGTAGGGTATCGCTGAGAGGCTGATCTGTCACAATCACATCAATATGAGTTTGTGGTGAATCAGTTGAATCATCACAGGACTGAATATCAGGAGTCGCACCCGCCAACATGTCTGCAACACCCTGCAAACAAAAGTATTCCCCCAAAATTATACCAACCACCCATCGACTTAGAGACAAAACATCAAAAACTTTATTTTCTAATAGCTAGTGCACTATCTTGACCATGATGCATACACCCTCTCATTCCCACACTAACATTCTCACTAACACTCTTCATATTCATAATCAATGCTCATACTGACGGTCTTTCCTTCTTCAGGTGCATTGCCTGATCATGACATTTTAAAATATATTGATCTTCATGTCCAGTAAGAGTATTCTCAGTCAATACACAAGAATAATATTGGAAGAAAGTTGACGAAAGCCATGCAGTGACATTTGTACAAATGCACAATGAATATATATACATTTGTCAGAAATTAAATGTAATGACTCCAAACATTGTGCAACTTCATAATTTTTCTCCTTACCCTTTGGCGTTCCCGTTTAGCAAAAGCTCCTCTGCTCACACTTTGGCCCACAGTGGTGGTACAAATCGGCGTTGTGATAGCCATTGTCAATTCTGTCACAGTGCACCTGGCTCTGGATACTGAGGTGACAGTACTTGACTTCGTCGCCGTCAAAAGTGATGTTGCCGTCAATGGTAGCAGACGACATGGCTTCTGCACTGTAGGCACTGACTTTGGAACTAGCCTACAACTCGTGTTTAATCCAAAGCTTGCAAACTGCATATTCTCGAATTTTGATTTGGTGTCCCAAACTTCGGACCAAAATCCGCTCTGGAAGTTTGCACAAACTTGACCCACTGCCTCCGAGTTTCGGTATTGTCAGGAAACCTGTGCATGGTATGGCCCTTACCATGATTGTTGCTGCACTCAGCGGCAGTACAGGCGAAGCCATATCTTCTCTGCTTCGAAGATGGAATCTCTTTTGGAACATACGTACTAGCAGTGGCAGCGCTACTATCACCGTCGGCCATGTTGCTCTTGTAGGCCGTGTTACACTCATGACGTCACTGGCACCGGGGGCTGTCTCTCGCAGAATGGACAGGTGCGCGGAATCGGTTTTTATTCAATAAAAAATCAGCCACGCAAAATTTTACAAAACGGTCTTCGGAACATTTACCAGATTGCTATTACACATGTTTTCGGCGAATAAAAATGTTGCACTTTAGTAGGCCTTTAACGTTATGGTATCAGGCCGTCCAGTCGTCCGTAGGCAGAACATTTGACGTTAGGGTATCAGGCCGTCCAGTCGTCCGTAGGCAGAACATTTAACGTTAGGGTATCAGGCCGTCCAGTCGTCCGTAGGCAGAACATTTAACGTTAGGGTATCAGGCCGTCCAGTCGTCCGTAGGCAGAACATTTGACGTTAGGGTATCAGGCCGTCCAGTCGTCCGTAGGCAGAACATTTGACGTTAGGGTATCAGGCCGTCCAGTCGTCCGTAGGCAGAACATTTAACGTTAGGGTATCAGGCCGTCAAGTCGTCCGTAGGCAGAACATTTGACGTTAGGGTATCAGGCCGTCCAGTCGTCCGTAGGCAGAACATTTGACGTTAGGGTATCAGACCGTCAAGTCGTCCGAAGGCACAACATTTAACGTTGGGGTATCAGGCCGTCCAGTCGGTATTCTCAAACGTCAAGAACAGACAGTACGTTGCTACTTTTTTACTGTGGTAACACAACCTCATAGTCCCATTAAAAATGGGGGGGGGGGGGGTAGGGGGGGGGGGATACAATTACGTCATGTCGGGGATATAGCTCAGTTGGTAGCGCGCTGGATTTGTATTCAGTTGGCCGCTGTCAGCGTGAGTTCGATCCCAGGTTCGGCGGACATTTATTTCACAGAGTCAACTTTGTGTGCAGACTCTCTTCGGTGTCCGAACCTCCCCCCGTGCACACTACATTGGGTGTGCACGTTAAAGATCCCACGATTGACAAAAGGGTCTTTCCTGGCAAAATTGCTTCGACACAGTTAATAATTGTCTACCTATACCCGTGTGACTTGGAATAATAGGCCGTGAAAGGTAAATATGCGCCGAAATGGCTGCAATCTACTGGCCGTATAAAATTTCATCTCACACGGCATCACTGCAGAGCGCCTAGAACTGTACCCACGGAATATGCGCGATATAAGACTCATTGATTGATGTCCCACCGTGAAGTCGTTCAGTGACGTTTTTGACTCACATGCGAAGCAAAAGTGAGTCTATGTACTCACCCGAGTCGTCCGTCCGTCCGTCCGTCCGTCCGTCCGGACGTCCGTCCGGAAAACTTTAACGTTGGATATTTCTTGGACACTATTCAGTCCATCAGTACCAAATTTGGCAAGATGGTGTATGATGACAAGGCCCCAAAAAACATACATAGCATCTTGACCTTGCTTCAAGGTCAAGGTCGCAGGGGCCATAAATGTTGCCTAAAAAACAGCTATTTTTCACATTTTTCACATTTTCTCTGAAGTTTTTGAGATTTAATACCTCACCTATATATGATATATAGGGCAAAGTAAGCCCCATCTTTTGATACCAGTTTGGTTTACCTTGCGTCAAGGTCACAGGAGCTCTTCAAAGTTGAATTGTATACATATTTTGAAGTGACCTTGACCCTGAACTATGGAAGATAACTGTTTCAAACTTAAAAATTATGTGGGGCACATGTTATGCTTTCATCATGAGACACATTTGGTCACATATGATCAAGGTCAAGGTCACTTTGACCCTTATGAAATGTGACCAAAATAAGGTAGTGAACCACTAAAAGTGACCATATCTCATGGTAGAAAGAGCCAATAAGAACCATTGTACTTCCTATGTCTTGAATTAACAGATTTGTGTTGCATGACCTTGGATGACCTTGACCTTGGGTCAAGGTCACATGTATTTTGGTAGGAAAAATGTGTAAAGCAGTTTTTAGTGTATGATGTCTTTGCTAGGTTTAGTTATTTGACCTTGACCCTGAAGGTCAAGGTCATGTAAAGGTCAAGGTCAAGCATGTGAGTCGTATGGGCTTTGCCCTTCTTGTTGTGTGAGTGTTCGAAGAACAAAACGTTAAAAAAAATTAGCTTGTTGTACTCGATAAGTTGTATTTAATTCATTGCATGAGATATTGTTAATTGTTGTTATTTATTTGAATAAAATTGTTATGAAACCTAAAAAAAAAATTTAAAAAATTTAAATTTAAAAAAAATACTGCCCTTTCCGGACTTTTATGAAGGGAAGACACTGCCAGTGATCAAAACATTTGTTTCAGGGATGAAACGCCAACTTTTGTGCTGTAGAAAAATTGCGAAATCTGTGTCCAGAAAGTGCCCGACACTTTGAAATCTGCACGCTTGTGCTGCACACACTTCCATTTCCACAAGAGACTCAAAGTTTTATGAGGGAAAGTGTGCTAAGAAATGCCTGGGGACATTGACGAGTTGTTGCAGTTTGCGGCTGCTCTCCACCGAGGCATTCTTTTCGGGCATACAGTGGTGACTTTTCTGTATGAAAATCAAGCTGGTACTAGTGGTAGAATCAACACAAAAACGTGTGACGTCACAGTGCACCGAAAACCACTTTCTTTCTTTATTTGGTGTTTAACGTCGTTTTCAACCACGAAGGTTATATCGCGACGGGACCGAAAACCACGTGACCACTACTTGACCCCAGGCGACTTGTCTTGGTTAGCCCCGCAACACTAAATCTTCAACTACAACAACATTTTTTTTAACATTTTTACAATATTTTTCCGGAGATGTTTGTAACATTTGGCATTCGATTTTCAAGCTTTTGGAGATACTTGAAAACCTTGGACTTTTCCTTTAAAGTGTAACTAAACAAGCAAAAAGGAAAAACATCGTTCAGCAACCTTTACACTTTGATATGAAGAAGGGCCTCATATACTGTCGAACTGCGAAAAAAAAAAAAAAAATTTCTCTCACTCGGACACTGTTTGACGGACATGTGAAGTGCGCGCCAGGAACGACAATCTTCTTAGTTTACCTGATTAATGCCCTTAATTTTTGGTTCTGGTACTTTCAGTTCCGGCTGTTGTCATCAATCTACCAAAATAAAAGATCAAACGGAGTTTTCGATTTTTATTTCATGGTTCAGAAAAATATTGCTTATTTTCTGAAGTCAACCGTTTTAGCGAATCTTTCTTTGATTCTTAAAAGTCATTTCAGATTTTTGAAAAATAGTTAACGGTTAGTAATTACCAATATATCGTAAACAAACATATCGATAGGTTTTGGTAAGAAGACACAAGTGCGATGAATGTGGTACCAGTATTTGTGTGGTAAGTAAGGATGCATTTCTTTGCTGTAAGCACATTTACAATGCACATTTAATCTGTTTAGCAACATAAACGAAAGCATGGTACAGTGCCGCTTGTTTGTGGTCTATCTTTTCGCCGCAGATGCGTAACAATTAGGGTCTCAGTTGGAAAAAGCTGCTCGGAACCAGAGCAGATTTGGCTTGGGTTCTTTGAGTGTGAATGATCGACGAGTGGCTTGACATTTTTAACGAATCATTACTGTAGCCTACTTGAAACCATCATCTGTTTCTGAATTTGTCATCAGTTATGATTGAGCAGTCTCATAGGAATCGTCCATAAAATGTTAAACCGAAAAAGGGCAGACGATTCTGAATCACACAGGCTGCTGTACAAAATCAGATCTAAAACGATATTTTGAACTGCGACGTCTGCGTAAATGCCCTGTAACAAAATACCTTGTCCTGGTCATGTGTATACACATCAGCTTCTATTGGGAAGATCAGTATTTCATATTAATCACAAATACAAGATTAGAAATAGTTCTGAAGATCGCCTTTGATTTCAGTTTCAGCGGCAAACTAGCAGATCTGTCCAAACCGGCATCGTTTCATGGTTGAAACTTGAATAATCCCAAATAGATCTGAGTGGGGGTAAGTTTTATAGTATTTCAATTTTTTACGGCAGTTTTATTTAAAGATAGTGTAGTGGATGTCTCTGGTGAAGACTACAGTTATATGAATTTTTTGTTGTAATATTAAAATGATTGTTCTTTATTTACACAATTGAATAATTTGTATTTATTTGTTTGCAGATGACGGCATACTGAGTGCTCCAAGAACATACGCCTGCTGGCATTTTGTGTCTTTTCTGAAGACGTCGAGGCAAGCAGAAGTCACGGTCCTGGCCACACACACACAATGACATGAACAAGAAATGATATGTTTTCATGGGCATATCCAGTATTAAAACTTGATTACCATGCAAACGCAACGATTAGAATTTAGAGACGGTCATCGGTCACACACACACACACACACACTAGGCGGATCCGGAGGGGGGTTTCGGGGTTTCCGGACCACTTAGGAGCCGGCCTTTGTATTCTAAGTGACGATTCTGGAAAGAAGTTGGCTAATTAGTTTGCTCAGGTTGCGCCAGATCGATCAATTGTCCTTGTTGTGATTCAAATTTTTCTTCTTAATATATTTACTTTTTTGGAAGGTGTATTGGGGGATGTTTCTTGGCTCAGATTGATCCATTTTCCTTGTTTTTATCAACATTCGCGTCTTCAACTAAACGCTTCGCGTCATCAAATTGTCCCTAAAAGAAATTTGGAAACTCCCCCTTAAAAATGATGTGATCCGCCCCTGCACACACACAAATAGAGAAGTAATAAATGGATACAGTTTTTCTTTATTTAAATTACATTAATTAGAAAAAAAAAACAAAAAACAGATGTGGTCGTAGAACAGGCACTGTAAACAAAACCTATATGATATACCACTTGTGTGATGTTTCGGTCAATATCTTTATTTTCCTTTCAGAAATACATTGGCGTTTTGAATGTCAAGGGAAGTGATACAAATGCTGCAGCGGGCTATCAAGAACGCGAAGGCAAACAAGGTAAATACCTACTTCTGACATTAGTTTACTTATTAACTCTTTCTATACTGGCCATTATCTCCCCAGTCTCTCCCCAGAAACTGGCCATTTGCATGGGTTTGCAAAAACATTCTCAAAAATAAACAAAACAAGATGCAGCCTTCAAACTCATAGGTTTTATTGTGAATATATTGCTAAAAGTAAAACATATGCCAAAGTTTGGTTTCATTGTTGTGAAAAAAAATAAAAATATGATGTCCAGAATTTATGGGTATATTTTACGCAATACGAAAAAGAGGGTATGTATTTTGACTTAGAAGCATTTTTTCTTATGAAGGCTCTGTTTGCAACAAAACTGTTTCTGTTTACTTGTATGAAGATTGTGCTAACACAAAAACATAACAAATACCAACTGATTTTCCATTTGGTGCTCATGTAAGCATTGTGAACATGTCCAAAAAATCTGATCACACACCATGTGGTGGACATGCAGACCTGAACGGCCAGTGTATGGTGGCAGAGTTGGAAAATAGGAAAAGTCTTGATGCCAATCCTTCATCAAAAACCGAAGAAAATCGTCATTGTAATAAGTTTGCTTTATTCTAAATCAAACGACAAGGATAGATGACAGACACAACGACAAACACATTCAATTCTATGTAAAACATACACAATGCGCACGTTAACAAGCTGGCCATAACAATGTGCCCATCGTGCATGAAGTGTGGCTTTGGTCGGATCAGTAGCCGTGCTTTGTCTGCGATGCTAAACATGAAATTTTGTTAAAGCGACGATTTAGCAATGTTGTTGCTGCTGCTGCTGTCTGTTCTTGTCACGACATATCGCCATATAACAGTTTTTTTCCCTCCTGATTCTGAGAAGAAGCTGTTGAATTGTGATATCATTATCAGGCCTAGGAACCCCTGATTTTCACTAGGAGCATTCTCAAAGAAACTTAGCGTATGTTAAGAAAAATGAGTGTACTCCACACTTTGTCTTTTGTTGTTCGTTGTCGTTGCATGTCTACCGTTCCACAGCCACCTACTATAAGTGCAAGTGTTAAATGACGTATTTCCACAAAAGATTGCTTGCAGAGAATCATGTGATGCCAATGACATGTAAGGACATGTGGTAATACATACTACGTTTTGGAACCAGGGAAAATGCAGCACAAATTATTTATCAACCAAATTGATTGACTTGTGCACCATGAGAAAAGTTTTCTTTGATCCATAAAAGGTCTTTTGCCAGAAAAATTGCTCTGAACATCAAGTACCCTGCAAGTTGTCACACATTTACATTATTGAAATAAAAAGAAAACACACCAGTAACCAGGTTAGGTACGTTAATATCTATAATCAATATCTCGGCACGTTACTGCCTTCTTCGGGATGGTAAGCTGAACATTATTGAACAAAATAATCGGTTTAGATTGTATACTTTGATTCCTGAACGAAGAAGCAGAGGTACTGCATACAACTAGGACTGTAATATCAGCTTTTGCCTGAAACACACACACATACACTTATAAAATTAATGCAATGTCATTGTATGAAGCCAGAACAATCACTAACTTACATAGTTGGTCACACAATTACTAATCACTGAACAATAAATCGAAGTCGGGTGGATTCAATGACTAAAGCAGTAAAGGCTTTGAAAAAACCCTCATCACAAAACATCCCCCCCCCCCAAAAAAAAAAAAAATTAAATAAATAAATAAATGAAATAAAACAGGTTGTGTATGTAGCGCAGTAAACACCATGCAGGTACAAGCGAAGATTTGACAGAGATTATCCTTGTTTTATATAGCACACATTTTCTTGTTTTAATCTCTCTCTCTCTCTCTCTCTCTCTCTCTCTCTCTCTCTCTCTCTCTCTCTCTCTCTCTCTCTCTCTCTCTCTCTCTCTCTCTCTCTGGAAAGTAATTTATTGACGTGTGGGTTATTTGCGTTTGTATACACATTGGTGATTCGTAAACTATGTTGAAAGAGATTGTCAAACAATATTATATGGTGTGTCTTAAAAAAAAAAATGTATATCAACAAAATCTGTCATTATTATCAGGCACACGGTTTTAACAAAGCTATGTCACGGAATGCAACATAAGTGGCTTAAAAATTCGTGTTTTTGTGTGTGCAGGATATTCGCTAGGACAGGACCTCAAGCTGAACCAGCACAACAGCGATGCATTCTTCCATGGCTTCCACAAAAGTCTTTCACCTATAGCGGGCATTGCATACAGATAGTCCCTAACCCTCCTTTTTAAAAATTCTTTAGACCAATTATCCCTCTGTTCCCATGTTAAACATGGAATAATTCTGGACAAATGCGAGGACGTTAGCTTTTTTTAATTTTATTTTTTTATCCTTTTACTTATCATTAAAACTTGTTTAGATTTCGATTCGTAAACCATTTACAGTAATCCTTTGTTTTTTTAACTTTGTTCATCTTACCACAGTCACTTCGTTGTTTAGATTTATCATTAAATTTGTTACCATTATGCAGGAAAAATGTAGAATAAAACCAGGAGAGCTTTCGGTAGAAGATATTTCCTGTGTCAAAAGTTAATGCTTATTCTGATTGATGGGTGCTCCAAACTAAGTTATTTTGACTGCCTTATTCGAATTCATTTCCAAGACAGGGCTGAGAAGTGGAGAAGCTTAGGAGAGTATCGTAAAAATTGTCTGGGTGTTTGTGCAAAACTTTCGAATATGTTAGATTTTACTTTAGAAATTTTAAATACTGTTAACTGACAGAAATGCTATAACTTCTACACCAATTGACCGGATAACTTCATATTCAGCATACTTAAACTTGATTTTATGCATGTGCAGTTCACAAAGTGGCAAATTTGTAGGTTAAATTATCTAACTTTTGCATTACCAATGACACCAACGCTTTCGTGTCTGAGGATTGCCCTGAACCTAGTTGTAACTGCATTCTTTCTTCCGGTCATCGATAGCCTGGGGGTTGAAGGGGATGTTTTTACATACTCAGACATTCAAAATAATGAAAAAGGTAAAAGCCTGAAGGGTTTAAATTAGGTAAAAATGGCTACCGCTCAATGTCAAAACTCGTTCTGTTTAGTCGACCCCCGAATTTGGAGAAAAAAATTAAAATTGCACAAAAGTCAGACCATTCAATTTACAAAATTGCCACTTACTGGAAAGGCAGAACATAAACTGAAGTTAATGAATACCATATATAAAATAATTGGTTCAACAGATGCAGAAGTAATTTGCATGGTTGTGGGTGTCCTTTTTAGGGGCGTCAACCCTGTAGAAGAGACGATTTTCTTTAATTATCAATCTGTAATATATTGTTTGTTATGCATACAAGATTAACATTGACAAATACTTCAAGACTCCTCATTGATCTTAAGAAATGTTGTGTTTTTTTTTGTTACTGACTGATTCACTTTCTATTCACTTTGCTCTACATAAGTCACGACAAGAAAAGCAAGGGAGGTAATTTCTTCGGAAGAGGTAATTCTCTCCCCTCAGAACGATTGTTGTAGTTTGTTTGATTTTGTTCCCTTCTAATAAGTATTATTTAAAATAGATCTTTACATCTTGATGTGAAAGGCGCAGTACCCCCCTCCCCCCAGGATGTTAAATTCTAGGTTGTGTCCATGTAAAATCCTGATCCTAGTCAAGATCCGAGTTGGTTTTTCATGCAACTGTGCCTCTTTATGCCACTCAATTAGACATACTTTGCAATCCATAATTGCACGAAACTAAGTACAGGAAATACGTTGTTGTCGTGTTTTTAATATTACATAATGAAATAAAAAATGTCCCAATTGGTTTCGTGTTGGGCTTTCTCTCTGTCTGAATCTCATAATTACTTCCTTCTGAGGCCTGAAATGTGTTGCAGGCATTGTTCAGCTTACATTTATTGTTACAATTTTTGTGGATATGTTATTAAGTGTGTCTGTGTTTCTATCATTCGTTATCAGTGTGGTTAAAAAAAAAAGCACACGTCAAAGTAATTTACCCTTCATCATTATCAAAACATGCAGATACAGGTAATAAATATTTGTGATACTTTAAACAAATACAATGTTTGTTTGTTGCGTCTTTTCTTTTTTTCAGAGCAAACACACATCGTATTTGTTCAAACGTGTATATTCTGCACTTTCTAATACCCTGCATGGATCTCCAAATCAAGAATAACGAAAAGTCGTCTAATAGCCCTGCAGCACTCACACGAACATGATAGAAGCTTGCATGCATGCACCCAGGCTCGCTGTCTTCGGCTAAAAAGCTTACCGTTGGATCTTCTCTCAGACAAATGTAGCTGTCTTGTCCACTTGCTCCTGTCGCATAGATCTGCAATGTGCAACATCATCTTTGATTAATAAGTCTGAGGCACAGACAAACACACACGCGCGCACATTTGCGAGAGAATGCACGTCAGTCTATTCAATCAAACAGTATAAAAACATACCACAGACGTGGTGGTGGAAACTGGACATTCGCCGTATAACAAACTCAAGAGATTCATTTGTGTGTGTATGTTTAATCAAAAGTTCATCTTGGGCACATTCAGTCTGTATTGTAACAGGACCCATCCCGTAAAAACTTCGAACAGATCTATTAAATTCTGAAATCCTTGACAAGTTTTTTTTCCAATCATCTGTATCTGACCGAAGTAAAAAGAAAAAAAAATCAGCCAGTACACGCATCTACCCCCTCACACGACAATACATATGGCGAAAAAAGGAATCGAGAGGGGGGGAACAAGGAATAAATTAGATCCAGAAATAATTCCACTTCATCATTCCAAAATTCAAGTGTGAAGTGATCGGATACTGTGGTAAAGATACGTGCTTAGTATCACAACTGAAAATACAAGGCCTAGGGTTTTAAATCAAGGAAACAATTAAAGTTAAGGAAAGATCAACAGAAATGTCGAGAACATGTAAAATATTGTACTTACAATCCGTTTCAGCATGCTCTTCGAATAATAATCTCCCAGTCAGCCTCGTGCTTACGACTTCGACAGGATGTTGCCTCTCACGCTGAGCCAGTACATTTGGAGTGAATTCAAAGGCCAGAGATGCAGTACAAGCACATTAGTTAGATCCAATTCATTTACATTGCTACCTTGCCCAATTTATGGCTATTTCTGTTGGTAACATCACACATGTGGCAAGCAGTGCTTGTTGCCGACTCTGCTGGGACAGGCAGCAGACGATTTTATTTAGGAACCAAATTCTGATTGGTTAAAACATAAAACCGGAACTCAAAGTACCACTTGTTCTTTGGAAGTATCAAATCAAGAACAGATAATCAGGTAAATCTGAAATGGGTTCAACACTTTTAAAAAATCGTAGTAAATCAGAAAACACAGTAAACGTTGGAAAAATCGTCCAGTATCGCTTCTACAGGTCTATACTTGGACAAAACATAAAGCAATTCAGTAAAGCTGACACTTCAAAATGTCTGTTTAGTTACACTTTAAGGCAAAGGGAGCCACTAAAATCTAAATTTGTATTTACTTCTACCATAGGCTAATGTTATATACTTATGAAGTGGTAAGGCATATACGATTTCAAAACGGATAACGTTTTCAGTACCGTCACTGTCCGTTACCATGGAAACGACAATCTCCAACTGCCAAAATGGGTTGCTAGGAACACGTTTTTTAGCTTCCCCTTCAATCATAGGAATGTGATTTTTGGCATGTAGGATGTAGGAGTCCATAGTTGTGGAATGACAACAGGGATTTTTTCTAGGATGAATAGTTCTAATAAAATATTGTTTTTAGATGAATTATCATGTTTTTCAGCACAATTTTAGTAAATATGACCCGCCTGAACAGTTATTTATTAATTTAAAGAAAATTCCTGTTGTCATTCCACAGTTTGTCCTCTGATAAGCATGTCCCTTAAGTTTCATTGCATTCTGAACAGATGGATTGAAGAAAAATAGTTTCCTAGAAAGCAGGTCATGCAAAAACGCTGAACAGAGAAACAAGGCCGAGAACATTTCAAAGCTCTTTTATTCACCCCAAATCAATGTTAACATAGTTCAGGTACTTTTCACAGACACCTGGTAACTACAGGCTTACCTAAAACTGCCCAGCAGCATATGCTGCACCCCCTTCTAGTCTGATGAGCTCATCCTGTCTTTTGAGTTTAGCTGTAAGCACGCCACAGTGTCGCGTCTCTTGTTTAGCTGATCTTTCTTGAACCTGAGGCTGCCAAGAACCCTCTTACACTCCCTAACCTTGTTTAATCTTTTCATGTTACAGCCTGTTGTAAAGCCGTAGAACTGTGCAGTGTTGAGAGCAGCCGCTGGTCCAAAATTGAATTCCCTAGCCCCTGTGACGACTGCAAACCGTACGCGATTTTTGCATGCAAATTTGTCCTTGGGGCAGCGAACCCAAACGCTGCTGTGGAGACACTCATTAGAGTTTTGGGTTTTTCCTGACACACATCTCTGAAGCAGTTGATCTTCCGTCAGTCTCTGGTAAACTGGTTCTAGAGGAGGATTCAGCTTCTATTCTTGAAGTTGAGAGGTGTATGGACGAGTTTTGCGTGTGGTCCTGGGGGCTTGTTCTGCGCAAGGACGGCCTGGTAGAAGCACCATGACGCGGCACCATGGGGGCACAAGTCATGCTGTGGCTTGTCATCTGTTAAGTAGCCGTGACGCAGAGATGCCATCACTGCCCGTTTCATGTCTGCAACTGTCTTACTCCCCCCCCCCCCCCCCTAATTGCCCGATTGTAATATATCGTCAACTTCTTGATTGTATTCAGAGTCAGCTGACCATACCCTCGCCCTCCCAAAGTGATTCCTTTTTTGCGGCAGTCTGCCACAAGACGCTTGGAAACGTGATTGATGTACTCTTCTTTTTTGATGGTTACTTGATCTCCATAAAGCTTTATTTTGGAAAGTTCCTGGAAGGTTTTTGTGTCACCGTCTGACAGGATAACTGTGTATCGCAGATTGTGCGGTAACACTGACCTGCCCCACAGAACACGAGCCGCCTCGACTTCCATGATGCCACTGGAACCTAAAAATAAAACCAACGTTTCAGTCAAAGTCAGCCACTGAATAGCAAACACACAAACACACACAAACACACACACACACACACACACACACACACACACACACACACACACACACACACACACACACATACCTAAAGTGTGGATGGTTACCTAAGAGGCGGCACTGGGTGTAGTGCCTTTCTAGTGCACTTGCACTACAACAGCACTGGGTGCAGTACTCGCTCCGGCATCGAAGAATTTTGCACTAGAAAATTACACAAAAATTTGACCTATTTCGTCGCCTATAGAGGACGGAAAGAATGTCATTTTGAACATTGTTATGACATTCTTTCCGTCAAAAAACTCAATTTAACGGTGTTAAATGAAGCGACCATCCACACAATTAGGTTGCCATCCAGAGTTTAGGTTACCATCCACGTGTGGATGGTTGCCTTATGGTGATTTAGGCAACCAAACCTGTGGAAACGGGGATACACACACACTCACACACACACACACACACACACACACACACACACAAGGCAATCAGCCACATATCTACCAACATAGACGCTATTATTGCTTTTGTTCAGTACATGTATTACTATGCATGGAACAATACCCAAACACACACGCACATACATGCACAAACACACACACACACACACACACACACACACACACACAAGGCAATCAGCCACATATCTACCAACATAGACGCTATTATTGTTTTTGTTCAGAACATGTATTACTATGCATGGATCAATACCCAAACACACACACACACACACGCACGCACATGCATGCACAAACACACACTCTCTCACACACACACACACACACACACACACACACACACACACGCACACAAGGCAATCAGCCACATATCTACCAGCATAGACGCTATTATTGTTTTTGTTCAGTACATGTGTTCTGCGCGAACTTAGAATCCGGTTTCATTCTAGAATGGACCGGGTCCAGGTTGGAATTCTAACCCTGCGCAAGTACAGGGGTGCCATTCTAGAATGAAACCCTTGAATAAAGGGGGCCGTAATGTTTGTAGGTAAGACAGAGTTGTCTTCCCTTGAATTATCTCCACCTGCACCTTCCCTTTGATAAAATGGGGCTGATTTGTCTACCCCTGAAAAAAATCCTTTGGCGATCTTGCGATGTCATGTCATGTCAAGAAAGTTGACACTCCTGAGTACGCAATAAACAAAGGCAGACCATAGCAAGGGGGACTACCAGGGCGGTATTGTTTGCAGGGCAGTTGTTTTTGTGATGAGAGCCGGTTGCGGCCGCTTGCAATGTCAGCGCTGTCTCCCTCTCGGAAATGTCCGGTTTTTTGACAATTTTTTTGACAGACAGACAGACAGACGGTCAGACCGACTAACCGACAGACAGACCAACAGAAGGACAGAGTGAGTTATAGAGCTGTTGTCACAGGTTTAAAAAACAGTTGACATTATATCTTCACAATTCAGAAGACCAACTTCATGTATATGAATAAGATTAAAAGTTACAAGCGAGATCGGCAAAACACTGTCAGTCCGGAAATTTCCGTTCGTAGCGATCAGTGCTGAGTGTCTCTCAAAATCGTAATCACTTTCAGAACATCACAATCCCAATTCACGATGTCTTTGAGTAAAGTGTAAAAAACCCGAGAAAAAAAACCCAACCAAACACACAAAAAACAAAAACAAACAGAAAATCCACATTTGTGGCTTTGGCTGTGTGATAGTCTAACTGAAATGACTATTCCAACTTGGACCCAAATTCCAACCTTGCGCACGGCCGATTCTAGAATGGACCAGCAACAAGGGTTTCATTCTAGAATGGCACCCCTGTACTTGCGCAGGGTTAGAATTCCAACCTGGACCCGGTCCATTCTAGAATGAAACCGGATTCTAAGTTCGCGCAGAACATATGTATTACTATGCATGGATATGGATCAATACCCAAACACACACACACATGCATGCACAAACACACACACACACACACACACACAAGGCAATCAGCCACAGATCTACTAACATAGACGCTATCATTGTTTTTGTTCAGTACATGTATTACTATGCATGGATTAGTACCCAAACACACACAAATTAGTCACAAACACGCACAAACACACGTACACGTACACGTACGGTACACATAGACAGCGCACACAAAAACACTGACACACATATTCACAAACACTTACAGATCTATGTAAAATTCAAACACAACACACTATCATCCCATTTCAACAACCGTCTTCACAAACGCACACATACTGTTTAGATCTACGCACTCTGTCACAAACTCTGCCCAAGTCCAGCCATGAATTATTTGTAATTCGTGCATGAGTTGGGTTTCGTGCGGTTTTGGCTCAGATGGGTGCCTATACAGTGACTCGGTGTGTGTCCGTGGCTATGGACAGCCAATCGCGGGAGTGTATTCACGCACGTGGGGTTGCGTGATGCGTGAACGAGTCACAGGCTCGAAGGTCACTGCTGTGTAAAACTGTGAAGAGAACGGATGGTTGATGTGAATGCTCTATCCGGCCGACCGGCGTGTTGATGTTTTATTCGACCCCGGAGACAAGTTGTGTTCCAGCTGTCTTGGTGTGGCTTCAAGGGTTCTACGGGTGGTCAGTCCTCGAACGGCAAGGTGTGTTGAAATTCTGTAGTTTTTCTCTCCTTCCGTGCTCAGGGTCAAAATTTGTTGGTTCGGTAGTGTTTGTGTATGAGAGAGTTTTAGTTTTTTAGTTTCCTGGGTTGGTGTCATTTTATGTGTAGGGTGTCGGGGGTAGAAAGGGGAGAGGGAAAATGGGAAATAAGGGAAAGGGGGTGGACAGTTTTTCATTGTGCAAGAAGTAGGAAGGACGAGAGAGGGAATCTAAATTTGAAGATAAATGGAGTCCCCTTGGCACAAAGGACCTGTGCTGAAATGGCTCAAGCACAAGAAGTGGGGAGAGCGAGTTGGCTGGTGGAAAGAAGAAAAGAGGTGTCAGCAGTTACTGCGAGTGAACTCATGTGTGGGAAGGATTTATTTTTATGGAGGGTGTATTTAAGGTAGAGAGCGTTAATTCCAGAGAATAGTCGTGTAGTAGTTGTTAGTGCGGAAATTTGGAGACGAGGTACGGGAGGTTTTAAACGGGAGTTCTCTGTCAAGACAGAAGACGGGGGGTTGGTTGTAAATATGTGACGTCATCACGGTTAGAGAAAGAGGAAAGAACGAGGTGCCACTATGTAATATGACTTAAATTCATAAGGGGTAAGAGAAGTGGCGTTGTTTGTGAAGGGGCTGCTTGTAAATGGTTGGGTCAAATAATGAAATAGGAATTGTTGATTATGGGGGCAGCCATGTTGTATTGACTTTGTGAAATGGGAGTTGTAAATACTTTGTACATTTATATTGATGATGGTGTCTTTACAATTGTATAAAAGTAAAGACTATAATTAGGTATTTAAGGGAGTGAAAATTGTAAGAATTATTACATAATTGGTCATGTTGGGACTCTGGTATTTTGATAATGATTGTGGTTAAAGTTAAATGGTAACTTTGACGAGATGGCCAGGGTGGTTAATTAAGTAGTTAATTATGGTAATTAATGAGTAATTAAGTAAAGAGGGGACTTTGAAAGTTGATGAGTATTGATAATTATGGGAAGTCTAATGAAGGAGATATTGTTGTTAGGAGAGTTAATTTGTGGACTTTGTGGGTAAGGGGAGATAATTGAAGTATTGTTGGGGAACAAGTAGTTATACTTGGCTTTGTTCCTACAACAGCGTTCAAGCATAGAAGCGTGGCTGTGGGCGAGTCCAAGCCAGGAGAGACGAACGACACAGGAGACAGCATGAGTTTCCGGGAGAAAGATGCTTCCGACTCGTTACCCGGGAGGAAGGCGTGTTGTTGGTGGAGTGTTTGACCACCGGTGTGTCGCAAGTGTGAGCTGTGGAGGTGAGGTGGCCCACCGTCAGTGAGTAAAGTGGTGGAAGGTGCTGGCATTCTATTGCCACGAGCAGTATGGGCACAAGAATATATTATGGCATCTGTGTGCCTCGAGTTATGCAGCTGTGGCTTCACTAAGCATTGTGACCTATAAGTGAATTTAAACATATTAAAGACATAAAGATTGTGCAAGTGGAAGATTCAACGGGACTAATCTGGAGTGTCTTTATTTTTTATGTTTTGTTTTGAGCGACGTTGATTTTTGTGGATCGGCGAGATGTGAACTGGACTTGGTTGTGAAACGTCATGATCATTACGCGCGAAGAGAAAATTATGTAGTGATATTGTAATTTGTTGCTATGAAGTAAGGTTGTTACGTGGTGAATTAATGTGAATGTGTTATTGATGAATTAATGTTCGTACCATTTATTGTGTTGAAATAAGTGGAAGATTCAACGGGACTAATCTGGAGTGTCTTTATTTTTTTTATGTTTTGTTTTGAGCGACGTT
This sequence comes from Littorina saxatilis, assembly GCF_037325665.1. Taxonomy (NCBI): domain Eukaryota; kingdom Metazoa; phylum Mollusca; class Gastropoda; order Littorinimorpha; family Littorinidae; genus Littorina; species Littorina saxatilis. The sequence goes on from NC_090259.1 coordinate 48,454,418, forward strand.
GATTTTTGTGGATCGGCGAGATGTGAACTGGACTTGGTTGTGAAACGTCATGATCATTACGCGCGAAGAGAAAATTATGTAGTGATATTGTAATTTGTTGTTATGAAGTAAGGTTGTTACATTGTGGATTAATTTGAGTGTGTTAGTGATGACTTAATGTTCGTACCATTTATTGTGTTGAAATAAGTGGAAGATAATTGAGAGTCTTGTTATTTAAAGTTAAGTTAATTAGTATTATTGGTGGCTGGGCCTACTGGTTTCATGTGTAGCTGCGTTTGGCGTTGATCGTATGCATCAAGGTTGAAGGCAGTGTAGCAATAAACGTAGGTAGTCCCTATCACGAGGTATTAGTGTAAATGTAAGTTAGAAATAATAGTTAGTTAATAAATAACAGGGTTAATTGATTACTGTAGGTGAAGATAAGCGGATTTTGAGTTGAGATAGATTTATAAAGAGACTTCTTGACTTTTCGGGATCAGGGAATTAAGGTGGTAGGTGGTAATATTTAGGGATATTTACAGTTCTTTTAGTATCAAGTTATAAATTCTTATAGCCAATTTGTTTTGTTAAACTTTAAGATAATTCTACCTTCTTCATCTATCTTTGATTTTGAGCGATTGTGATTGGATGTGAATGTGAATGCGGTGTTGTCGTGTGTGTAAATAATAAACTTTGGTTTGAATGTTGCCTGGTGGTGGAGTCAGTGATTAGAGTAAGAGTGGTTGACTGTGTCTGAGTGTTTTGTACGTTAAAAGGTATTCCTATACCTCTCCCAAAACTTAGGGGAGTTACACACTCACCTGCAAAATTCTTGTCACAGATGTCTAGTTGTTTTACCAGCCAGGCAGCATACTCCAGGGGTTTCTCCTGGAGAAGTTTGTTTCCAGTTGTCTGGCAAACGTATGACAGTAGTTGCACATAACATGAGCGTCTAAGCAAATTCCAGTCAGCACGTCTAGACTACAACACACCCTATTCCAATGTGGGACGAGTGCCCCATGGTCAGCCATGATCCGTCGTAGCTTACACTGATGTCAAGAACGCCTCACTGAATACTTTCTCCTCCAGTAGATCTACATCAAGTCGTTGATAGAGTTTATCAGCTTTCTTCTGGGCCCGTATGCTTATGGGGAAAGTTCGCGACAACTGCCGAAGTTTTGAGTGACATCGGAAGTACTTGCCTCACTTTCGTATGCATGGGCCGGAAAAAGGGTTTACCTCGAAGCAAAGCGAGGAAGTAACTCAGGGTATTTTGCGACTACTTCTAAAGTTTTGAGTGACATCGGAAGTACATCCTCACTTTCGCATGCATGGGACGAAAAAAGAGTTTACTTTGGAAGCTAACGAGGAAGTAAATGAGGGTAAATGTACTACAGCCAGACCCAGTAGTAAACACGCTACTTCCACAGTTTCTCAGTGCAAAAAGGCAGGGCTTTTCTTCAGTTTTTCATATCAAACCGAGCTGACGCAAATGAAAGTCCCAAAGAGAGAAAATAGAGGGAAAAGTCGTATCTTGTGCATGCATTTCGTGCAAATTTCCCTCAATACAAACCTGAGTTGCCAGCTTTGACTTTTGTTTGTTCAGGGTCATTGGCCACCACTCTTTCATTCCCGCTTATACGAGGGGGTTACTGTGTTTCTATGAAAATGGGCGTCGTTGTGTGCATGTGTGAGTGTGTGTGTGTGTGTGTGTGTGTGTGTGCGTGTGTGGTTGTGTGCGTGTGTGTGTGTGCGTGTGTGTTTGTATGTGTGTGTGTGTGTGTGTGTGTGTGTGTGTGTGTGTGTGTGTGTTCGAGTGTTGAAGTGTAAGTTTCTGCTATTTTTTTTGTCATTGCGTGTGTGTGTTCGATGTTATGTGTGTGTTCGACGGTGTGTGTGTGTTCGACGGTGTGTGTGTGTTCGACGGTGTGTATGTGTATGTGTGTGTGTGTGTGTGTGTTCAACGTTATGTGTGTGTTCGACGGTGTGTGTGTGTGTGTGTGTGTGTGTGTGTGTGTGTGTGTGTGTGTGTGTGTGTGTGTACCCACTCCCCACACTATGATGAGCTGACTATATTTGCGCCTAGATATTTTATTCATGTTCTTACGTTTTATGCTGTTTATTGTGATTCAACACACCCGAGTTTATCGTAATTGAGATAATAAAGTGTTCTATGTCAATGTATATGTCTAATACACATGCACACACGCAAGTATGCTAAAAAAATCCAATCTTGACTTTGAACTTTATATAAACATACATCCTCTTCACAATTAACGAGGACAAACATAATTTACAAACACCTAAGTACAACAATTTTTCTGTTTTAAAAATTCGGACACACATTTTCTCAAATAATATGAAATTCGCTGAACTTATCTTCTTTTCACTACACCTTATATCTTGATTCCCAAAAAATGGAGTTCTGCTTTTTCAAATTTACCAGTAACACAAACTTTCGCTCTGACCAAACTATTTTTGTCCAGCAGTTTTACCGATACACAATCATAAAAAAACACTACAAAAAGAGTTTTAAGTTAACCGACTTCGCTACCACATAAACAACCTTTTTTATTGTCCCCAACATTCTGGTCAACGAAATCATTATTATAGACAGTCATTCTATTTAAGGACAATCATCACAGCTTTGAACCGACCCTTTCGTTCAACCAGTCAAAAACAACAATTATAGTAAAAGCTACAGCGCGATCAACGTTTGCCCATTTACGAACTCGCGATGAGATTTGTTTCTTCTGGTCACCAAGCCTACCGTTTACAAACGCATGCGCACTAATTGGGATTCCCCCAATTTTCTCGACCTTGACCTCAGAACTCTCGAAGCCACTACTTCGGCGTTCAATTTAGCTCGTGCATACCGAGTAGCTGGCAACTTTGCTTTCGAAGTTCCCACTTCCAATGTTAGGCCTCTCGCTTGACATAATTATACGACGATATCGCATCTCAAGGGTCCTTACCCATCCAAAAGAAACCTCCAGCGCATACTACAATTGCAGGACATTCCGTTTTTAAAGGCAGCTCATTGGGAAATGATCTCAGACACAACATCGAAGACGTGAAATGCGTCAATCGAGCAACTGTGGTAACTTGGCTACAATCGTGAGACGTTCTTCTACCTTGCACCATAGACACAGACTGTGACATTCTTGTTTAATTTAGGTGAAATGCTTTAAACAGAGTGACTCAAAACCGACAGTTCGATCAGTTACTGACCGAAAAAAACGTGCTCGAGTCATTCGGCGAAGGTGGCGAGCTTTCAAACCAGCACGACTGAATAACTCAGAATGCCTTTTTTCATCATGCCTCTAGTATACACGAGTAACATAGTGCAGTGGTAACGGTTCCGGACTCTCGTTCATTCGCTCCGGGTTCAAGTTCCGCCGGGAGCTATATTTTTTTTTAAATTATTTTTATCAATCTTTTTCTTTTTAAGCCTCCGGCAATTGCATTCCGGCTGCAAAAACCGGGTTTTGCCTCTGTGTTGATTTTATTTATTTGCAAAAGAAACCTTCCTATGCTTTGAAAAAATCATATCATGTCTTGACTTTCAACTGTACGCGCGTGTGTATGCGTGTGTCACTACGGTGAGTGTGTGTGGGTGTGTGTGTGTGTGTGTGTGTGTGTGTGTGTGTGTGTGTATGTGTCAGTGTGTGTGCCATGTGTGTGTGTGTGTGTGTGTGCCGAGTGTCATCATAGTTTCAGTGTGTGTATGAGTGTAGTTTGAAAGAGAATGAGAGAAAGTGAGAGAGAGTGAGTGTGTGGTTATTTGTTTGTGACTGTGTGCGTGCGTGTATGGGTGCGTGTGTGTGTGTATATGTGTGCGCGCGCGTGTGTGTGTGTGTGTGTGCAGTGTGTGGTGTGTGCGTGTTTATGTGTGCCGGTCAGTGTCACTTGTGTCATAGTGTCAGTATGTGTATGAGTGTACGTTTGTCTGTGTGTGCGTGTGTCGTAAGAGAGAGAGAGAGAGAGAGAGAGAGAGAGAGAGAGAGAGAGAGAGAGAGAATTGAATTGAATTGAAATTTATTTTACGAGGGTGACAGAATAAGCAATGTATACATGCTTCTTTTCATCCGGCCCTCGCCCATTGAGGGGTAACAAACAAGAAGAAATAAAAGATAAGTTTAACAATAGTACAAATGACATATTTACCATAATTAACATGTCAAGCAACCAATAAGACATTTTAAGATGCATTAGGATTCTTTAGCAATGCTTGAAAATTATATATAACAGGGAAATATGTGTTTGTATAAAAAAATCCTTCATGAATTATATATAATCATGTTTTTCAATATAATCAGAGAGTACAGTTATATTTTGCCAGCTGCTTGATAATAGTTTTTATAAGTTTTGTAAAAGAAACAGCATGTAATATTCCTTGAATGATGTTTCATAAATTCGTAATTTAATTATATTTGGAATGGCGTTCCACATAATTGCTCCAGAATATGATAGACTCGACTTGTACAGGTCAATTCTTGGAGTTGGTGTAATTAATTTGTTACATTTTCTATAATGATTTATTTTGAAATTTGAGGCAATGAGTGTAGGAGCATTCCCTGACATAATTCTATGCATCATCACACCTTTGTTATATGCAAATCTATCTTTGATAGGAAGAATTTGCAATCGTTTATAATCAGTCATGGAAAGAGATGTATTTTTTTAAAATAATTAATTTAACAGCTCTTCTATGTAAACTGCCCAAGTGTTTCAAAGTATTTGCACTTGCAGAGTCCCACACTGTGGACGCATAGTCAATAGCTGACTGAATATGTGCCTGAAAAAACAGTTTTCTTGTGCGAAGGTCTAGAAAGTGTTTGATTTTTGATAACTGAAATATTTTTTTGGATGTGTTTTTACAAAGTGTATCTACATGTTTTGACCAAGACAGGTTATTGTCAATAGTTATTCCCAAGACTTTATGGCTATCAACTTCGGTAACATCTTGATTTTGTAGAGAGAGAGAGAGAGAGAGACTGAGAGAGAGAGACCGACACTTCTTTGACAATTTTCGACCAGACAGCGTCTTTATGTTTAACAGTTAGACTGTTCTGAAATTTGGACAGAATAATCGTTCTTTCGTAAAACACTTCTGTCAAGAGTACAGCAATTTCACCATCTGGCGTTCAAGTCAGTTCATGCATAGTGAACAGTTAGAAAGTTGACTTCGGGAGTTCCCACTTCGAAAAGAGGCCTCTACTTCCAGTGTTTCTTACTTCTAGTTCATGCATACGGGCCCTGGAAGGTTTTGTGATGCACGCCTACCAAATCTAAACTTTCACAAAATGTGTTAAACTTGTAACGTTAGTGCATGTCTGTAACAAACCTCTCACACTGGACAATGCCAACAAAGACGGTATTGGAGTTTCTCTTGACTCTGGTTTATTCCACGACACAGCGTCGCCATGCTCCTCGCATGCGCCCCCTATGCATGACGGTCACACAACGTCTTATTAGCCAAAACCAAGCCAATATCGTATCATCTCCCTTTCCTTAAACAAACGAATTTGAATAAACAAAATGAAAGAACATTGAACACTGAATTAAAATAAAAAATGACTAAAACAGTAGGCATCCACCTCTTACTTAAGTATGAACACTTACGAAATAAACATTTACTCCATTTGATTACATTCAGACTTTCGGTGCCGATTGTCCTTCATTGTCTCTTCACAGAGGCACAACCCCCTCCATCTCTTCAATTGTTCAAGTTTCAGAATGTAACAGGCAAAGTTCACCTCCCTGTGCTTAACTTAAATACTTCCTGTTTTAATTGTTCAACTAACACAATTCTCACACTCAATCCTTTTTCTGCTTCATACATCCTTCAATAAGTAAAATTCAAACATAAAAACTTAAACTTGATGATGGTTTGTCTGTTTTAAGTGGTGTACTCTTGCAGGTAGCTTGGTTTCTTGATCACCCTACCTCTGGATGTGCATGTTTGGGTGGCTGCACAGTCAGTCTGTGGTGTTTGTGTCTTTGTACATGTGGCTGCTTTGTTCTGTATATTAAGTTTGATACATGTGGACTTCTTCGGAGACTGAACATGAGTTTCTGTATTCCGAGTGTCTACTCTTGTGTTTATATCATGGGTTGGCACCTGAGTGTCTGTATTTTCTTCAGGAATGTTGAACTCATGTGTTTTTCCTGTTTGTTTTTCCTGCTCTCTGTACTGTCTATGTCTGTTGCACAGAGATTGTGATTGTCTGTCCATTTGGTCTCTGTCCATTGTGCTGTATTCAGCATCAGTGTGTACACATCTTGGTTGTACATGTACTGTGAACTTGTGTGATGCCTGTCTCACATCTTTTCTGTTTCTCCTGTATTCTTTGCCATCAGCCGTCCTGATTTTGTATGATCTTACATCAACTTGACTGTCTACTGTTGCTTTTATCCACCGATTTGTCCTTGGAGCTTTGAACCTAACTTCCTGGCCTGGCTTTAGATCACTCAGCTCTGTGGAGCTTCTGTTGTAGTACTGTTGTTGTGTGAACTTTTTCTGTTCTAGTTTTTGTTTCACCCCTGTGCATGTTTTTGGCTTCAGCAGTGTTTTAGCTGTCGGCAACAGCGTTCTCGTTCTGCGGCCAAATAGTCTCTGTGATGGAGATGTTTGCACTTTCTCTGATGGTATGTTTCTAAGTTCCAGCAGTGCTAAGTATGCATCTGACTGATCTTCAGCACACTTTTTCATGAGATCTTTGACTGTTTTGACAGTGTTTTCAGCTTTACCGTTTGACTGTGGGTAACCTGGAGAACTCGTGACATGTTCAAATCCCCACTGATTAGCAAATGTCCTGAACTCTGAACCCTGGAAAGGCGGTCCATTGTCAGAAACAAGCCGCTCTGGTATGCCATGCCTGGCAAAGTGTGCTTTCAGCTTGTAAATCACCTCCTTGCCCGTCTTCTTGTCAAGACGATCAACTTCAAAGAAGTCAGAGTAGTAGTCTACTACCACAAGATAGTCATTCCCCCTGCATTCCATGAGATCAGTAGCCACATATTGCCATGGGCGTTCTGGAATGGGATGACTGATGCTTGGTTCCTTGGGCTGCGCCTTTTGGAACGTTTGACACGGTTCACACTGTGAGAGAAACCGTTCCATGTCCTTCGCCATGTTGACCCAATATACCACCTCTCGAGCTCTCCTCAAACAACCTTGTAGGCCTGTATGACTCTTATGAAGCAACTGCATGATTCTCTGCTTCATGCCCTCAGGAACAACAATCCTTTCAGCTTTGAATACGAGGCCGTTCTGAACTGACAACTCCTCTCGGAAGGGAAAATACACCTGTAGCCTCAATGGAACACTCCTTTTGTCCTCTGGCCATCCCCCTTGTATCACTCTCTTGAGATGACACAGATTTTCATCTTCTGTTGTCATTTTCTGAAGTTCCTGCAATGTTGACTCACACACTGAAATGTATGAAGCCATCTGAATGTCTTCCACCTCTTTTTCAAGGTCTGTCTGAAAAATTGCCTCCTTTTCCACCTTGCCTTTGCCCCCACTGGACTTGTGAACCGCCCTACTGAGAGCATCAGCTAACCACATCTCTGAGCCCTTCTTGTAGACTACCGTGTAGTCAAACCTTTGAGTTCTCATCAGCATGCGTTGTAGCCGCTTCGGCGCGCTCAGCAGACTTTTCTGGTGTATCGGAATCAATGGTTTGTGGTCTGACTCGACCTCCACCTGTCGTCCAAAACAATAGCGTTCGAAACGCTCCAAACCAAACACTATCGCCAACATCTCCTTTTCAATCTGCGCATAGTGCTGTTCTGTTTCAGTCAACGCTCGTGACGCAAAATGTACCGGTTGACCATCGGTCATCAGGCAAGCACCAAGACCAAACTCTGAAGCATCACACTGAAGAGTCGTCTTCCCCTCAGAACTGAAATATCTGAGAACTGGTGGTTCAGACAGCATTGCTTTGATCTCGTCAAGTGCTTTGGTGTGGTCCTCATTCCATCTGAACAGGACGTTCTTTTTGACTAGTTCTCGCAATGGCGCGGCTTTCTCAGACAACTGCGGCGCAAACTTTTGCAAATAGCCAACCATACCCAACAGACGCTGAACATCAGCCTTGTCCTCGGGTTGTCGAAATGAGTTGATTGCATCAACTTTCTTCGGATCAACTTTCAACCCCTCTTTGGAGATCACGTGACCCAGGTACGATATCTCTGTCTTCTTCAATTCAACCTTCTGCTTGTTCAGCTTGACGTTCTTCTCACGACAACGCTGCAACAGACTTTGGACGTTTCGATCATGATCAACTGAGGCCTCTTCATCTGTATCACCCTTGCCCCAGACAATGATGTCTCATCAGGGACAGACTGGCAAAAACTCCGGGCAAACCCTGAACTGCCTCGTCCATTCGACGTTGGAATTCTTCTGGCGCCACTGAAATTCCGAAAGGCATGCGCAGCCAACGAAATTTTCCTTCAGGTGTCTCAAACGTAGTGAGCAAACTGCTCTCTTCATCCAGGTGAACATGCCAAAACCCATTCCGTGCGTCAAAATGACTGAAATAACGCGCACCCTGAAGCTCACCAAGTACGTCGTCTATCGTTTTCATGGGGTAGTCATTGCGTTTGAGCGCTTTGTTCAATGGTTTTGGGTCAAGGCAGAGACGTACGGACCCATTGGGTTTCATGGTAACAACAACGCTACTAACCCAGTCTGTTGGACTGTGTACTGGTGTTATGACCCCTAGTGCTTGCAGCCTGTCCAGCTCTTTTTGACTCACATGCGAAGCAAAAGTGAGTCTATGTACTCACCCGAGTCGTCCGTCCGTCCGTCCGGACGTCCGGAAAACTTTAACGTTGGATATTTCTTGGACACTATTCAGTCTATCAGTACCAAATTTGGCAAGATGGTGTATGATGACAAGGCCCCAAAAAACATACATAGCATCTTGACCTTGCTTCAAGGTCAAAGTCGCAGGGGCCATAAATGTTGCCTAAAAAACAGCTATTTTTCACATTTTTCCCATTTTTTCTGAAGTTTTTGAGATTCAATACCTCACCTATATATATGATATATAGGGCAAAGTAAGCCCCATCTTTTGATACCAGTTTGGTTTACCTTGCTTCAAGGTCAAGGTCACAGGAGCTCTTCAAAGTTGGATTGTATACATATTTTGAAGTGACCTTGACCCTGAACTATGGAAGATAACTGTTTCAAACTTAAAAATTATGTGGGGCACATGTTATGCTTTCATCATGAGACACATTTGGTCACATATGATCAAGGTCAAGGTCACTTTGACCTTATGAAATGTGACCAAAATAAGGTAGTGAACCACTAAAAGTGACCCTATCTCATGGTAGAAAGAGCCAATAAGCACCATTGTACTTCCTATGTCTTGAATTAACTTCTTCTTCTTCTTCTTCTGCGTTCGTGGGCTGAAACTCCCACGTTCACTCATGTTTTTGCACGAGTGGAATTTTACGTGTATGACCGTTTTTACCCCGCCATTTAGGCAGCCATACGCCGCTTTCGGAGGAAGCATGCTGGGTATTTTCGTGTTTCTATAACCCACCGAACTCTGACATGGATTACAGGATCTTTTCCGTGCGCATTTGGTCTTGTGCTTGCGTGTACACACGAAGGGGGTTAAGTCACTAGCAGGTCTGCACATAAGTTGACCTGGGAGATCGGAAAAATCTCCACTCTTAACCCACCAGACGGCAGCGACCGGGATTCGATCTCACGACCTCCCGATTAGGAGGCCGACGTCTTACCACCACGCCACTGCGCCCGTCGTCTTGAATTAACAGCTTTGTGTTGCATGACCTTGGATGACCTTGACCTTGGGTCAAGGTCACATGTATTTTGGTAGGAAAAATGTGTAAAGCATGTGAGTCGTATGGGCTTTGCCCTTCTTTTAAAGTTGTAATTAATCAATTTAATGGTGAAATGCTTGTTCATATTTTTCCCATTTTCTCTGAAGTTTTTGAGATTGAATACCTCACCTATATATGATATATAGGGCAAAGTAAGCCCCATCTTTTGATACCAGTTTGGTTTACCTTGCTTCAAGGTCAAGGTCACAGGAGCTCTTCAAAGTTGGATTGTATACATATTTTGAAGTGACCTTGACCCTGAACTATGGAAGATAACTGTTTCAAACTTAAAAATTATGTGGGGCACATGTTATGCTTTCATCATGAGACACATTTGGTCCCATATGATCAAGGTCAAGGTCACTTTGACCCTTATGAAATGTGACCAAAATAAGGTAGTGAACCACTGAAAGTGACCATATCTCATGGTAGAAAGAGCCAATAAGCACCATTGTACTTCCTATGTCTTGAATTAACAGCTTTGTGTTGCATGACCTTGGATGACCTTGATCTTGGGTCAAGGTCACATGTATTTTGGTAGGAAAAATGTGTAAAGCAGAAGGTCAAGCATGTGAGTCGTATGGGCTTTGCCCTTCTTGTTTGACTTTGTCGCGAATTGCGAGTGGCCATTTTCTGCATGGTAGTTTGACAGGTGGAACTGTGCTGTCTGTCTGTATGTGTAAAACACCCTGAAGATCACCTAGCTCCCCTTCAAAAACGTCATCAAACTGCCCCAAAACTGACTGATCAACCACTGCAATGTTTTCTGTGACCACTTTAATCAGCTCCATTGCCTGCACTGCTCTGAATCCCAAAATTGGTTTGGATTCCCCTTGCACTACTTGGAATCTGACCTTGTACACTTGTTTGTTTTTGGGATTTGTTACCTTCATGATCTTTTCCCCCAGTGGCCTTACCTCCCGCTCATCATACATGCGCAGCTCTTTGTTTGACCTGTCAAGCGACTTGAGTGTTTTGTCCCCTGTGACCTTAGTGTATGTGCTTGTTGACATGCAGTTTGTGCTTGCACCACTGTCGAGCTGGAATGAAATTTCAACCTTGTTGATCATCATTTTGGCATGCACTGCATTCTCACTTCCACCCACATGCAACACATCAAGGTCAACATTATCATCATCATCATCACACAACACATCATCACAATCATGACATTGACAAGTGTTCATTTGTTTCTTTTCTGTCTTCAAACAGACAGTCGCAAAATGGTTCGGACCCCCACACCGTCGACAGGTCTTCTTGTACGCCGGGCATTGTTCTTTCACCTGCGCATGCTTGCGCCCACAAAACTTACAGTCCACCTGTGTTGCACCTGCCTTTGGTGCCTTTCTGGTCGTCACACCTTTTCTTCCTGAAAAATCACACACTTTATGAACTTCCTCCCCAGTGGATGACATGTCCTTGGCTCGTGTTGATGTGATATACAAACGCACAATGTCAATGGCCTTCTGCAGGTCAAGATCCTTCTCCTCCAGAAGTTTCCTTCTGATTTCATCACTGCAGATGCCTGCCACCAGTCTGTACCTGATGAGACGGTCCTCCATCTGCCCAAAACGACAATTCTTTGCCAAAGTACGAAGCACAGTCACATACGTGTTGACACTCTCATCTTCCTTTTGAGCTCTCTGGTTAAATTTGTAAGTCTCATAGGTCTCATTCGTCTGCACTACACAGAACTGCTCAAACTTCTCCAACACTTTCTCAATGTTATGCCTGTGCGTGGGATCGTCAAACTTCCATGTCTCTACCAACTCTGCCGCATCCTCACCTGCGACAGTGAGAAACACTGCCGTTTGAAACTCGGACTTTTCTTCACTCAACCGTGACGCAATCGAATAATTCACCCACTGCCTTTTCTACTTCTTCCACTGAGACTCCAAATTGTCTTTTGCCGTGTGGAAATCTAAACTCCCCGGCGGTTTCAGTCACGCTCCCGAAAACCGTTTATCACGAGTAAGCTCCCTTTGAGCTTGCTCGGCGTTTTCTACCATATTTCGCAAGTTTGAATACAGTTTTAAACACTAATGAAGAAGCTGACACCATGTAACGTTAGTGCATGTCTGTAACAAACCTCTCACACTGGACAATGCCAACAAAGACGGTATTGGAGTTTCTCTTGACTCTGGTTTATTCCACGACACAGCGTCGCCATGCTCCTCGCATGCGCCCCCTATGCATGACGGTCACACAACGTCTTATTAGCCAAAACCAAGCCAATATCGTATCAAAACTGTTGAGCACCTAGCCCACATACCAAGGACGAATAAACGGCTTGCCTGATGAGACCATAATCCGTTTGACCGCTTTCTTTGGAAGCAAGGTATCCAGCGGTACCTGGAACAACTTCCTCACACGTTGAACAAGAGACATGCGCGTACACTGCAAGGCCGTGTCCCTGTTTTGAGTCGGGGCATGGTGACAGCGTTGGCTGTTTAGGCCTACATTGCGGACAACAAAGTTTGTTTACAAGTCAATACCATAAAAGGTTTCCAAATCAACAAAACATCTCCTTGTTTGGGAAGCCTCTGGGTCTGTCGCTTTTGACGCGGTGGCTGCTGTGTAGGCCTATGTGTTCGTCTTGAATTGTGTTCGCGTCAAACAGGCAAGAACACACTCTCAGTCCTGACGCAGAATTTGATCTGCATGCCACAGCGGTCGATCCAGATTTTGTGCGCTTTGTCACCGATTGTGTTTTAGTTGTTCTCTTGTCTCTGCAACTCTTCAGTTGTTGTCTTCTCGTACGCTTGCCTTCATTATGTGTTTTTCGGAGCGTTAATCTTTTCACACGAGCCATTTTTCTAAGCAAACTCAGTCGAAAACTAAACATGGTGAGCAGACGACTTTTAGAACGCGAAAAGCCACGCGAGCCTATCTGACCAATCGTGGCCAGGTATTTACGTCATACCCCCTTATATGGAAAGTGTCTGTGGTTTGCTTGTTTGGAAAATAGGGGGGTTTCTCCAGGAGAATCCATATTTAACCGAAAATAACCGCCGAATGACACAGGGGAAAGAACTGCTGTTCAAACAGTATACGACGTTTCCGCGTTGGGCGAGCAGAAATGTCTGTTGTCAAGGGTTGAAAATCGTAATTTTTATCGGAAGAGTGAATGAAAATTCGACGGGTTGGTGCAATGAAATATATTTTTAGAGACTTTGATGAATTTGTATAGTGTAATCATATGCATGTCATGAAAGTAGACAGATTGAAAGGTGCAAAACTGCTAACAACTCAAAATGGCTGTGTAAGTCCAATCACTGTAAATTTCAGTGGCGCACTTCGCCTTAACTTGTTGTGCTCAGTGTAGTTTTTGTGTTGCTGGTATTTTGTTCTCTCTTTTTGTAACAAACATTGGATGGTGTAAGTATGATGTTTGTGATGATGGTGGGAAAAAAGATGGAGTGGGGCAAGAATTTTGGGGGTGATATTGTTAGGATTGAAACACTTAAGGAATTAATATGCGAGGACGCATGAGGATCAAGTTTGGGGCTAATAGTAGGAAATCAACGTTCTCTTAGACATTAATTAATGAGGGTAGAACACATATTTTTGATTCACATACATTTGAACCCTCCTTTTAAGACCTAAAAAAATGTGAGAACATCTGGTCTGAAAAAGGAGGTAGGTTTACACTGGGGGTACATGTACCGAGGTTTACACTGGGGGTACATGTACCGAGGTTTACACTGGGGGTACATGTACCGATGTTTACACTGGGGGTACATGTACCGAGGTTTACACTGGGGGTACATGTACCGAGGTTTACACTGGGGGTACATGTACCGAGGTTTACACTGGGGGTACATGTACCGAGGTTTACACTGGGGGTACATGTACCGAGGTTTACACTGGGGGTACATGTACCGAGGTTTACACTGGGGGTACATGTACCGAGGTTTACACTGGGGGTACATGTACCGAGGTTTACACTGGGGGTACATGTACCGAGGTTTACACTGGGGGTACATGTGCCGAGGTTTACACTGGGGGTACATGTACCGAGGTTTACACTGGGGGTACATGTGCCGAGGTTTACACTGGGGGTACATGTACCGAGGTTTACACTGGGGGTACATGTACCGAGGTTTACACTGGGGGTACATGTGCCGAGGTTTACACTGGGGGTACATGTACCAAGGTTAAAAACAAACAATCTGATGATAAGGTCTTAGAAAGGGAGGGAGTCTTCTGTTTTGGACAGGGGAGGGGTGGTAGAAGGGAGGGAGTCTTCTGTTTTGGAAAGGGGAGGGGGTGGTAGAAGGGAGGGAGTCTGCTATTAGTTTCACAAAGTTTACTTTGATACATGTGGAATTGCCTTGCAAACGACAATATTTATTTGTGTAGTTATGTTTTTAGTATTGTAAGGTGCTTGGAGTCTGCTATTAGTTTCACAAAGTTTACTTTGATACATGTGGAATTGCCTTGCAAACGACAATATTTATTTGTGTAGTTATGTTTTTAGTATTGTAAGGTGCTTGGAAGTATATTAGCAATAGCGTCGAATAAATGGATATTACAAAGTGCTCAATTTTGAACTCACATTGGTAATCTTTCGCGACTTTCTTGGTTTAGTAAGTACCTCGGTGCCCCACTAAACTAAGATAGTCGCGAGGGATTGCCAATATGGGTTACACAGTTGTTTAAGCTGGGAACAAATCCATTTTCCCCTCAGCCAATCAACTGGACCATTTCGATGTGTTCGTGGAGGACGAAGGGATGCAGACGTTGTCGAGTCCAACGAAAAAGTGCGCGGAACACAGAAACGACACGCTGGAAGAGGCATCCGAGATCGAGTTGAATTGCGACCCCGAAAAGCACAACCGGGGTCAGTTCGTCATCCTGGTCGCCCCAAGTCCTCACCTGCTGCAGTTCTGCGAGGTGCGCGTCTTTGCACACGACGTCATAGGTGAGTCACCCTAACACCCTACACATTTTAAACACCTCTGACAGGTGCGTGTCATGGGACACAACGTCATCGGTGAGTCACCCTAACACCCTACACACTGTAAACACCTCTGACAGGTGTGCGTCTTTCGACACAACATCATAGGTGAGTCACCCTAACACCCTACACACTCTTTAAATACCTCTGACAGTTGCGCGTCATGGGACACAACGTCATAGGTGAGACACACCAACACCCTACACACACTTTAAACACCTCTGACAGGTGCGCGTCATGGGACACAACGTCATAGGTGAGACACACCAACACCCTACACACACTTTAAACACCTCTGACAGTTGCGCGTCATGGGACACAACGTCATAGGTGAGACACACCAACACCCTACACACACTTTAAACACCTCTGACACCTACACAAACTCCAAGGGTTTGATACTCTGCCGATATGACCCTAGTTTGGTTAACCCCTTTCCCATGTTGGGGTCACAGCGGGGTCATGTTAGTTAAGGCAAGACAGGCTAGCAAATTTTAGATCAAAATCGTTATGAATTGTGTTGAATTACTTAAAGGGGTTTGAATGTGACTGGGCTGAAATACAGAAAAAATGTCATGTTACACGTTTAACGGTCTTGGTAACCAATCACTCTCCAGTAGTATCTAGCCTAATGGAGACACAAATCTGAAATAAGAAACTTTTCTTCACTTCTTTGCCTGTTTTCTTTGTTGTGCGTTTTCTATTGTTGTGACACACTCAAAACCCTAAGGGTTTGCAAGGAATAAAGCTAGTGCCTTGAAAGTCTGCATTGTGTTTTGTTTAACATAATTCTCCTCATATTTACATTTGGATGTGCAAGTATGACTAATACTTTTTGTTTTCTGTCATTCTAAAAAAAAATATAAGTAGGGTTTACACATTTGTATAAGTTAGAGAGAAATTCTACTATACTGTTCAAAAAAAGAAACGCATAGCTTGTAATATTTGGTTAATTTAGTTATATGGCTACAAGGATATCCACCAAACTGCAGAAAATGTTTATCTGGTCGTCGACCTTTCGTCCATTGCCACAAGTGAGCTCTGCACGTGACGCATGCGTTATCAGTGGCTACAATGTCAAAATTGCTCATTTGGCATGACCACTCGTCATGCTTCAGTGTAATCTCGTGAAACTCGGGGAATATTGAGCTCTCACCATGTCTTCCAAAACCCATAAAAGCGGATTGTTCGCCACAAAGAAATCAGACGACAATTCAGCGACGAAAGATGGCCCGATTGAGCAGAGAAGACCGCCAAATTGCATTGGGTCGTTTACAAGCAGGCCAAAGTCAAAGTGCAATCGCCAGGCACTTCCACGTGTCCCAGAGCACCATCAGTAGACTGTGGGTCAGGTTTCAAGCCACTGGCTCCGTTGCTGACTTGCCACGAGCGGGAAGACCAAGGGCGACAACTGCTGCTCACGACCGCTTCATACGGCTCCGCCACCTCCGGAATCGTTTCCTGTCGGCCTCATCTTCTGTCCAGGCTCTCCCCGGGCCACACCGATTATCGGACCAGACCGTGCGGAACCGCCTGCATGAAGCTGGTTTGAGAGCTCGCAGACCTCACAGAGGAGCTGTCCTCACCCGCCGCCATCGCCAGAACCGAGTGCAGTGGGGCAACCAGCACCTTCGCTGGACCGTCCGGAATCACTGGAGACACGTGTGGTTCAGCGACGAGTCCTACTTCCTGCTCCAGCGACATGATGGTCGGAGGAGGGTCTACCGGAGAGTAAACGAACGTTACGCGCCCAACTGTGTGGATGAGGCACCCGTTCATGGTGGTGGAGGCGTCATGGTGTGGGGGGCGATCAATACCGCTGGAAGGAGCACCCTGGTGCACGTCCAAGGGCGCATAACTGCCCAGCGATACGTGGAGGAAATTCTGCGCCCACACGCCCTTCCTCTTCTGGCTGACCAGGATGCCATATTCCAGCAGGACAACGCTCGCCCGCACACAGCACGACTCACCACCCAGTTCCTCACCGACCACCATGTCCAGGTGCTTCCCTGGCCATCCATGTCGCCAGACATGAACCCGATAGAACACCTCTGGGATGAATTGGACAGACGTGTGCGCAGGCGAGAAGAAGCGATCTATTGCAGGCACTTCAGGAGGAGTGGGACACCATCCCACAGCAAGATATCCGGCATCTGATCCAGTCCATGCCCAGAAGGTGCCGGGCAGTTGTTGCTGCTCAAGGCAGTCACACCCCCTACTGACTTGACAGCCTCGGCACCCAATCGTATTGATTGACTGATTGATTTGAAGATGCAAATGAACTGTGTGTGCATTCAACTGTGTCCATACCAAATTTCAAACAAATAATCTAAATATTGGATTTTCTGTAAATTTTTTCGAAAAATAAAACAAATTTGGCAAGTACCAACTATGCGTTTCTTTTTTTGAACATTATACTACTACAAGTATTAATACTAATACTGGTTACATTATAAAGATAGCAGAACAATGATGACTGCGCTTGAGAGCGAAAAATAAAAAGAAGAAACAATATGATGATGATGAAGATGACGCATGAAGAGCATACATATGTGGTTATTCATAAAATCAAATGCATACTATGCAAGTAATTATAAGTACAAGTTGGTAGCAATCGAACATGTAGCAATAGTACAACAAAAATATGTTCAGAATATACAATGCACAGCATATCTTTGGAGTAATACTAAGTGTGGTAAATCAAAACGCGTTAAACTACTCAGACATTAAGTGTTTTTGACACATTTTCTAAAACTGTTTGATGACTTTAAGTGCTTAAATGATGATGGGAATGAATTCCAAACTGATGTACCCAAAAAAGCAAGACTAGTCTTATATAGGTCAATTCGTGAAATCGGTGGGATCAAGTTGACCGACCCATACCTGTCGGTAGCTTTATTAGATAATGATGTAATGTAAATCGGCACTTTACAGTAATACAATTAATTTTATGCATGAAAATGGCTTTGTTTAACTTTTCCAGTGGAAGAAAGTTAAGCATTTTTAATTTCATATCTGTTGGGGCATTATCATTTACGATGAGTTTAGCCGAGCGACGATAGAGAGAGTCTAACTTTTTTTAAGTGGACATCACTGCTGGCATCCCAGAGCGTCGAAACATAATTGATGTGAGGCATTACATGAGCATGGTGGAACATTTCCAGAGTCCTTCTGTCCGTAAATTGCTTTAACTTGGATAGGAGGAAAACGTTCTTGGCTACTTTCTTGCAAATATGCTGTAATTGTGCCTGCCACTTGAATTCACAATCAATAATTACCCCTAAAACGCGATGCTGTTGAACTTGTTCAATTGATTTCGTACTAATAGTAAGATTTAGTTTGAGGAGAAATCTGGTGTTTTTGTCTGGTTGCAATTACCATATTTTTAGTTTTGATTGGATGGACAAGCATAGCATTGGCACTACACCAGTTATTTACATCGTTTAAAGCTGTTTGAAGGGAGGACTCTATTACTGGAACAGACTTTCCACTTGAATGAAGAGAAGAATCGTCAGCAAAAAAATCACTTCTTACAAATGTGCAGTGGCAGATCATCGATATACATACAGAACAAGATCGGCCCAAGCACTGACCCTTGAGGCACCCCGCATTTCACACTCTCCTCAGTAGATATTTTACAGTTTAAGGCAGTATATTGAGATCTGTGCTGTAAATAGGAAGCAAACAAGTTACACACTGAACTGTTTCTGATATACAACTGTAATTTCTTCAATAAATTTGAATGATCAACAAGATCAAACGCTTTTTTAAAGTCAAGAAACACAGCACCACTGATTTCAGATCGGTTTGTTGCAGACAACCAGGTGTCGCATAGCGTGGTAAGGGCGCTGTGACAAGAGTAATTTGTTCAAAAACCAGATTGAAATTGATGGAAAAGGTTTCTGCTTTCTATGTACGCGAGAAATTGTTTGTGAATATGTTTTTCCAATGGTTTGGATAAAATGGGTAATAAGGAAATGGGTCTAACATTATTTGGGTCGGATAAATTTCCACCTTTATGGAGTGGAATTACTGTTGCTCTCTTTGATAAACTAAGTACATTGTTTTGCTTTATGCAGAGATTATACACATACGTGAGTGGCTCCACAATATATGGTAGAGCTAATTTGGCCAAGTAAGCAGGAATCTTGTCAGGACCCATGGATTTTTTTATTTTCAAGGCCTTCTAGCGCCTTACCTACTTCATGCACCGCCATGTCTGGAATAGTAAAAACATCGTCTGGTTTACATTTGTCATTACAAAGATCATGTCTTCTTCTTCTTCTTCTTGGCGTTCGCAGAGGTTACACGATCAGTCCAGCACTGGTGATAAATGTCGTTTTCTCCAACTCCTGTCGACTGCCGTATGGTTTGGTCTGCAAGGGAGTTGGTGACGGCCACACTTCTTTTCGTTCCTCATCTAGTAAGGGACATCGCTGTAAGATGTGTTCCACTGTTTGGTCTTCTTGACCGCAGGCACAGGTTGGTGATGGCGCCAGCTTGAACTTTCGGTTCATGTGAGCATTGAGCCTGTTGTGTCCAGTACGCAGCTTGATGAGGTTGACTTGCTGCTCTCTGGACATTGTGTGGTAGTCATCTATGTTTGTCCTTGGCCTCATCAATGCCTTGATGATTGTCTTCTGGTCACTAAAGCTGACACTGTGTTCAGGTTGGTCTTCCACGGCTCCTTCTTTCGCCAGCTCATCTGCCCTTTCATTTCCTGGTATCCCACAGTGTGCTGGTATCCACTGGAGGACAACTCTCCTGGTTTGTCTGACCATTTGTAATGCTTTGGCCAGCTGTGGGAGTTTGTTGTTCTCTAGGGCCTGAACGACTGAAAGGGCGTCCGAGAGGAAGACAACTTGATAGCAAGGGTCTGCGGAGTCCTGAACCAAGGAGGCGGCCTGCATGAGAGCTTCTGCTTCTGCTTTATAGTTTGTGCAGTGTTTGCCAGTGGCAACGCTGGATGTAGCTGTATGTCCCCCAGGGAACTGGATCAGAATGCCAGCACCTCCATTGAGCACGGCTTTAGTTGCTGATCCATCGGTGTATACATGGATCCACGCCTCTTTTGGGTACTGTTCGTCGATCAGGGCTAAGGTGAGTGCCTGTCGAGCTGTGTCATTCTGATCTTCTCCTTAGGTAACATGTGGAACACTGGTGCAGATCTGGATGCCTGGTTTCTCTGTTGCCTTGGGGGTTTCCTCTTCTTCTTGAGTCAGAGTTAAAGTGTTCTGTGGGAGGACTTCCCTGTACTGTCGAGAAAGTATCTTGCTCTCGTGTACAAAACTGCTCCGTTTGAGCCGGTTCTTGGTGAGGTTGCTCAGTGTGTGCTTCATGGGGTGGTCGGGTAGGCACTTGAGCTTCTCGGCCTGTACCATAGTCTTGGCTTCTCTTCTCTGACAGAGGGGTTGGATGGTGGTAAGCTTCTCCATTTCCTTGATGGGCGTGGATTTCGGTTCACCAGTGATGAGTCGGAGGGCCTGGTTTTGCACACGGTCGAGGGTCTGCAGGTTTGTCTTGGCTGAGGTTGAACACGCTGTGGAGCCGTACTCGAGGTGGGGTCTGATTGTTCCCTGGTATACTGTCTTCAGTATCTTCTCGTTCGCTCCCCAGATGGTACCTGCCAGCTTCCTGAGTATGGCTAGCTTGTGCCTGGCCTTCGTCTCTGCCTGTGCAATGTGTGGTTTCCATGTCTGCCGTCTATCAAAGGTGACACCAAGGTACGTTGCTTCTTCATCCTCTCTCAGAGGAGTTCCACCAAGCCTAATGGTTCCGGCTTTCTGCTTTGGCGACAGTGTGAATAGGGTGGTGGAGGATTTCTCCTTGTTGATGGAGACGCACCAATCTTCTGCCCATGCGTTCAGCCTATCTGCCGCTTGCTGCATTCAGTAGGTGGCAGTACTTGCGTGCTCCTCCTTGCACCAGATCACAAGGTCGTCTGCGTAGAGAGCAGCTTTGATACCCTTGGGCATCTCAGACACCAGATCGTCGATGAAGAGAAGGAAGAGTGTGGGGGAGAGGACTCCGCCCTGAGGGACGCCATGACGAAGGAGGAACTTCTTGCTTTTGGTCTCGTCGACGTTAACTCTTGCCCTGCGGTTATAGAGGTAGGAGCGAATCCACTGGTACATGTTGCTGGACACGCCTTTCCTCAGCAGTTTTACAAGGAGTCCATATTTCCAGACCTTGTCAAAGGCCTTCTGAAGATCTATCCAGGTGACGAAGACCAGTTTCTGTTCCTGAAAGGCATCTTCAACTTCTTGCGCCAGGTAAGTGACCTGATCTTCAGTGCTGCGGAACTGTCGGAATCCAGCTTGTTCAGGGGCGAGGAGGTTCCTGGATTCCAGGTACCACCTGAGGCGCTCGTTCACAATTCTCTCCAGGGTCTTCACAACACAGCTGGTGAGGCTGATTGGGCGATAGCTGGTGGCCTTCTTTGGATCCTTCCATTTTTTGAGTCACTTGAGAAAAAGTGACTCTATGTAATCGGTCAGTGTTAGTCTGTCCGGCCGGCCGTCCGGCCGGCCGTCCGTAGACACCACCTTAACGTTGGACTTTTCTCGGAAACTATCAAAGCGATCGGGCTCATATTTTGTTTAGTCGTGACCTCCAATGACCTCTACACTTTAACGATGGTTTCGTTGACCTTTGACCTTTTTCAAGGTCACAGGTCAGCGTCAAAGGAAAAATTAGACATTTTATATCTTTGACAAAGTTCATCGGATGTGATTGAAACTTTGTAGGATTATTCTTTACATCAAAGTATTTACATCTGTAGCCTTTTACGAACGTTATCAGAAAAACAAGGGAGATAACTAGCCTTTTCTGTTCGGCAACACACAACTTAACGTTGGGCTTTTCTCGGAAACTATAAAAGTGACCGGGCTCAAATTTTATGTGAACGTGACTTATTGTGTTGTGAATAGCAATTTCTTCCTGTCCATCTGATGCCTCATATAATATTCAGAACTGCGAAAGTGACTCGATCGAGCGTTTGCTCTTCTTGTTTAAGATGGGGATCATGATCGCTTCTCGCCAGAGTTGTGGTAGCGATCCTTCTTGCCAGCTGCTGTTGAAGACCTCGAGAAGCTTGTTCTCTGCTACACTACCAAGGTGGGTTAGCATCTTGTTGGTGATGCCGTCTGGGCCAGGGGACTTCTTCGCCTTTAACTTTTTCAGAGCTGAGTGCAGCTCGTGGAGTGTGAGTGGTTGACTCATGGCGTCCACTGTCGACTGTCTGGCAGGTCTCTCTCTTTTCTCTCTTCTTGCTTCTCTCTGTTTCTCGGGGCTAACATGGAGGTTGCTCTCAGCTGCATAGCTTTCAGCAAATTGGTTGGCAGCATGCTTTCCAGTTAGCACCTTCCCGTTCTCTTCTAATGTGATCTTTCCTCTGCTGGTGTTCTAATCATTCAACTACTTGGTAAGCCTCCATAGCTTTCTGCCATCCTTCTCAAGGTTCAGAGAGCTTGTTTTCTCTTGCCAGCTTCTCCGTCTTGCCTGTAGCTTCTTCTTGAGAAATTTGGCTTTGACTTCCTGGAGGCGGATGTTTTTGTTTTGTGACGGGTTGACTTCTGCTTCCCTTCTGGCGTCTGCCAGATCATCATCCAGTTCCTGCAATTCATTGCTCCAGTACGGCTTATAGTCTCTCCTGGCACCCCTGGGAATGGACTCACGCGCTGCTCTGAGGATGCCCATGTTGAAGTCCTTCGCCACCATGTTGATGTCTCGACCCTCGACTCTGATGTCTTAGGTGAGTTCGCTGGTGCGGTGTCTAAAGAGGAACCAGTTCGCTCTTTTGTAGCTCCACCGTGGGAAGGAAGCTTCAGTGCAGGACTCCATGCCCATGCTGTGCAGGACTCCATGCTGTTTTCCGACCTCTCTGCAGGTTAGCTGGTGCATGTCTTCCGTGCAGAAGGCTAGGTCAGGAGTTGATGTAGTGTGCCATCTTCTGGAGTAGAATGTAGGGCAGTCAAAGGGACTGTTCAAAAGGATGAGACCTTTGTCGTCCTGCCAGTTCTCCACCTCTTCTCCTCTCCGATCCAAGTGGTCATATCCCCAACTCTGTGAATGACTGTTGAAGTCACCCACCACGATGAAGTTGGAGGCCTTTGCGGGGATCGTGTCAAGGGCGAGGTGTCTATCGTTGGGGCAGTAGAATTTGACAAGATGGAATTCTGCTGTCTTCGTCTGGATTCGAATCACCTGATATTCGGAGTCCTCCATGTGCGTTTCTATCAAAGAGGCATTGATGTTGTTCCTGATGAGGGTCAGGATTCCTCCTTTGCTTCGGTCTGTTCTGTCGGACCTAAGGCACTGGTAGCCTCTCACTTTGAAGGACTTTTGGGGTGTCAGGTAGGTCTCCTGAATACATCAGATGTTGATGTTCTTCTCATGCAGAATATGCTCCAACTCTGTCTTCTTGTTCAGGATGCTTTCTGCGTTCCAGTGCATGACCTGAAAAGGTCGCTGCTGACTGGGTTTCTTCCCATCCTGGTTGTGGTGGTGCCAGTCACTCTCCTCCCGCGTCCCCTGGCGTGACAAGACGGACGGGAGGGACCTCCAGTAGTTGGGGCATGGGACCCGACGCTGCTCCACCCTGGGGGGTCCTCAATGGGCGAGCGCCATTTCCATCTGTGCTGGGTGATTGTGTCATCATTTGCGTAAGCGCGTGTACCCGTGGTTTGTTAGAATGCGCCGTGCGGCCCGGGTCCTCCGTCTTCAGCATTCGGGGTTTTCTGTTGGGGTTACCTCACCCTCAGCTCATGGCCCGTACGTCCTACCCTGAGAGCACAGGGGGGAGGATTTGCCGGGATCCCACCCGGAGCTAGGGTTTTAATGCGCCATTAATCGCATTAGATGAGTCCCGTCAATGGACGATGGAGCATTTCAAAGGGGGTAGCAGTGCCACCTGCTACCCCACTCCCTCCTGGTAGGAAACACCGCCAGTTTGGTCCGCGGCCGCAAGCGGATGATCTCCATATCTGAAGACCGTTCCCCTATCCGCCACCCGGGGACGCGCTGGGTTGGGGGTGGTCGCCCCACTGAAAATCCCACACTGGGTTAAGAAAGATCAGCATGTCCCAGCAAAAATCATGTAATTTTGAGAGAGAGACTTCAAAATCAGAATGAGGTTTGTTTGTTTGTTTGTTTATTTGTTGCTTAACGTCCAGCCGACTACGCAGAGCCATATCAGGACGAATCAGAATGAGGACTGTCGCATTTTGCAGATTCATTTAGCCTATTGGCAAGGGACAAAACATTGTAATTTAAAATCTTCAATCAATCAATCAATCAATCAATGAGTCTTTATATCGCGCATATTCCGTGGGTACAGTTCTAGGCGCTCTGCAGTGATGCCGTGTGAGATGAAATTTTATACGGCCAGTAGATTGCAGCCATTTCGGCGCATAT